>NW_027131473.1:0-2400 GCF_026122565.2 Emydura macquarii macquarii
AGCTGGGCTTGGCGGCAGCTGAGCTGGACTGGAGCTGGGATCAGCTGAGGATGGGCAGGAGCTGGGGCTGGGATCGGCTGGGGATGGGCAGGAGCTGGCGCTGGGATCGACTGGGGATGGGCTGGAGTTGAGCTGGGCTGGAGATGGGATGGAGCTGGGCTGGTGCTGGGGCTTGAACTGAGGCTGGGGCTGGGCTGGAGATAGGATCGGCTGGGCTGAACTGGGGCTATGCTAGGGCTGGGCTGTGCTGGATCGGGACTGGAGCGGGGCTAGAGCTGTGGCTGGGCTGCAGCTAGGCTGGCGTGGGGGCTGGATCTGGGGTGGAGTTGGGCTTGGCTGGATCTGGGAGCTGGGCTGGGTTGCCTGGAGCTGGGCTAGAGATGGCCTGGAGCTGGGCTGGAGCCTGGCTGGACCTGGGATCCGCTGGGGCTGGGCTGGAGCTGGGCTGGGCTGGAGATGGGATGGAGCTGGGCTGGAGCTGTGGCTTCAACTGAGGCTGGGGCTGGGCTGGAGATAGGATCGGCTGGGCTGAACTGGATCGGGAGTGGAGCGGGGCTGGAGCTAGGCTGGAGTGAGGGCTGGAGCTGGCCTGGTCTGGGGGTTGGCTGGAGCTGCGGGCTGGGATGGGTTACGGCTGGCCTGGAGCTTGGCTGGAGCTGGCCTGGAGCTGGGCTCTAGCTAGGCTTTGCTGGAGCGTGGATGGAGATGGGGCTGGGCTGGGCTGGAGCTGTGCTGGAGCTGATCCGGAGCTGGGTTGGCCCTGGCTGGGCTGGATCTGGGCTGAGCTGGGGCTGGACCTAGACCTGGGGCTGGGCCGGGGCTGGGATCGGCTGCGGCTGGGTTGGAGGTGGGATCTGCTGTAGCTGGCCTGGAGCTGGGTTTGAGCTGGACTGGGCTCGAGCGGGGCAGGAGCTGAGCTAGATGTGTCCTGGGCTGGAGCTGAGCTCGCGATGTGCTGCAGAAGAGCTTTATGGGATTGGGCTCGAGCTGGGTTGGAGCTGTGCTGGGCTGGAGATGGACCGGGGTGTGGGCTGGGGATGGGCTGGAGCTGGGACTGGAGCTGGGCTCTAGCTAGGCTTTGCTGGAGCATGGATGGAGATGGGGCTGGGCTGGGCTGGTGCTGTGCTGGAGCTGGTCCGGAGCTGGGCTTGGCTGTGGCTGGGCTGGATCTGGGCTGGGCTGGAGCTGGGGCGCTAGCTTGATTGGGGCTGGGCTGTGCTGGATCGGGACTGTAGCGGGGCTGGAGTGTGGCTCGGCTGGAGTTAGGCTGCAGCGGGGCTGGAGCTGTGGCTGGGCTGGGGCTGGGCAGTTGATGGAGCTGGCCTGGAGTGGGGGTTGGGGTGGAGCTGGCGGCTGGGCTGGGTTGCGGCTGGCCTGGAGCTGGGCTGGAGATGGCATGGGGCTGGGTTGGAGTTGGCCTTGGCTGTATCTGGACTTTTGATGGAGCTGGCCAGCAGTTGTGCTGGGCTGTAGCTGGAGCTGGGCTGGGCTGGAGCTGGACTGGAGCTGGCTATAGCTAGGCTTTGCTGGAGTAGGGATGGAGCGTGGATGGAGCAGGGGCTGGTTTGGAGTTGGGTCTGGGGATGGGCTGGAGCTGGGCTTGGCTGGGGCTGGAGTTCTGGCTGGGTTGCGTCTGGCCTGGAGCTGGGCTGGAGCTGGGCTGGAGCTGGGCTGGAGCTGGGATCGGCTGGGGCTGAGCTGGATCGGGAGGCTGGAGCTAGGCTGGAGTGGGGGTTGGGCTGGAGCTGTGGCTGGGCTGGAGCAGGGGGATGGGGGCTGGAGCTGGGCTTGGGGCTGAGGGATCGAGTTTGCTTTGAGCTGGGCTGGAGATGGGATTGGCTTGGGCTGAGCTGGACTTGGGCTGGGATCAGCAGGGGATGGGCAGGAGGTGGGGCTGGGATCGGCTGGGGCTGGCCTGGCGCTGGGATCGACTGGGGATGGGCTGGAGTTTGGCTGGGCTGGAGATGGGATGGAGCTAGGCTGGAGCTTGGGCTTGAACTGAGGCTGGGGCTGGGCTGGAGATAGGCTGGGGCTGGGCTGAACGGGGTCTAGGCTAGGGCTAGGCTGTGCTGGATTGGGACTGTGCTGGATCGGGACTGGAGCGGGGCTAGAGCTGTGGCTAGGCTGGAGCTAGGCTGGAGTGGGGGTTGGGCTGGAGCTGCGGGCTGGGCTGGGTTCCGGCTGGCCTGAGCTGGGCTGGAGATGGCCTGGAGCTGTGCTTCAGCTAGGATTTGCTGGAGCGTGGATGGAGATTGGGCTGGACATGGGGCTGGACCTGGGGGCTGGCCCTGAGGCTGGGCTGGGGCTGGGATCGGCTGCGGCTGGGCTGGAGCTGGGCTGGAGATAGGATCGGCTGGGCTGGACTGGGGCTAGGCTAGGGCTGGGCTGTGCTGGATCGGG
>NW_027131474.1:0-24571 GCF_026122565.2 Emydura macquarii macquarii
GTAGTCCCGAAATTTCTCAGTAATGGCCCATTTCAAGGCCAAGAATTCCAGTTTATGGGCAGGGTAGCGGGTTTCACTATCTGATAGCCCTCGGCTGGCAAAGGCCATGGGTTTTCGTGTGTCTCCAACTTCCTGGTATAGTACGGCTCCTAGACCCTCCAAACTAGCATCTGTGTGTAGGATAAATGGTTTGCCTGGGTCAGCAAAGACCAGGACTGGAGCATGAGTTAGGCAATTTATGATTTCTCGAAAGGCCCTTTCACAGTTCTCATCCCATCGTGATCCAAAAGGCTCTAAGGGACCATAGAGTCTCGGCACAGGGGGCCCTGAGGACCCCCTTTTACTCTTGGTCTTTGATTTGTTCTTGCTGGATGGGCATCCCCTGGTAAGATCATTCAGAGGCTTTACAATGGCAGCGTAATTCTTCACAAACCTGCGATAGTAACCACTAAACCCAAGAAAGGTCTTGAGCTCTCTGTAATTTCTTGGGCACGGCCAAGTAGTGAGTGTGTCTATTTTATCCGGATCCGTACTCACACCTTCCTGGGACACGATGTGGCCCACATACTTCACTGAGGTTCTACAAAACTGACATTTGTCAATTGAGAGTTTCAGTCCTTAAGCCTCCAACCTGTCTAACACTTTTAGAAGTCTTTCTTCATGCTCTTCTAAGGTTCTCCCAAACACGATCAGGTCATCCAGGTAAACTAGGACTTGCAGTAGGTTCATGTCTCCCACAACTCTCTCCATGAGATGTTGAAATGTGGCAGGTGCCCCCGAGATCCCTTGGGGCATGCGTTCAAATTGATAGAAGCCTAGCGGACATATGAAGGCTGTCTTCTCTTTATCTTCTTCTCGCAAAGGGATCTGGTAGTATCCACTTCGAAGATCCAATACTGAGAACCACTGGCTCCCCAGCAAACAGTCTAATGCATCTTGGATTCGAGGCATGGTGTACTGGTCAATTACAGTGCATCGGTTTAAGGTATGATAGTCAATACACATCCGGATTTTTCCACTTTTTTTACGGACCACCACAATAGGAGAGGCATACGGGCTGTGGGACTCTGTAATGATGCCATTTGCAAGCAGCTCCTGGAGATGGTGTCGCACATCTTCCATTTCCGATATAGAAATTTTCCTAGATCTTTCCCTGAATGGTCGGGAGTCTTGAAGCCTGATGTTGTGTTCCACTCCTTTGGCGCATCCGACATCCCACTCATCTAATGAGAATACCCTGGATCTTTCACAAAGCTTCCTCCTCAGGCGATCCTTCCACTCTTCCGACAATGGCGAGTCTCCGAAATCAAACCTTGCAGGATCTATTGGCGGACCTCCGGTCTCACCTTGAGGTCTTACAATAGTTTCGGGCTCAAAAAGGTCTGCTATCTTCTGCCCTTGCTTCACGATGACATCACGGCTTGTTTCATTAGTCATCAATATAACCACCTTTCCGTGGGCTTCAGTGGGTAGAGTTATGATTCCACTGGGGACCAGCACTCATTCAGGGAGTCCTCCTTCAGCTGGCTGCTCTACCATTGCTATTGTTCCCTTACTGCCGTTTAAACAGGTACTCACGACAGGCACTTCTTGCTCCCCCCTTGCAAGCACTACTAGGGGGGTCACATCTGCGTACTTCAGAGCTCCCACAGGTAGCTCAGACATCTCCATCTTAGTGCTCTCAATTTTCCTATAAGCTTCAGCACAAAGCGTATGGATCATCAGGGTGTTTATGTACTGATCCCCAGCTCGTTGTCTGCAGTAGTCAGCGAGTACCTTGAAGAGACTGGAGTTAGTCCCTATCAGCACAGACACCTCGGAAATCCCTTTAGGGTCAGGGCATATCAAGGCAGCAGTGTCCACCTCTTCCCTCACCCCAGCAACCTCCTCTGGAAATTCCAGATGCACTATAACATACCCTTGGTAGGGGTATTCATCCATGCTAAGACCATACAGGCCAAGCCCTGTCAGGGGCTGTATAGGTATGTGTGCAAGTCTCTGTTGGTAGAATGACTGAAATATAATAGTCACTTGAGACCCAGTGTCAAGTACTGCCCTACATTCAGTCCCTTCAATCCTCACCATGACCTCTGCTCTGGGCCCTATCAGCCCTGGTGGGATCCCGGCTGGACAGTTATTTCCAGGAGAGTCTTCAAATCCCATGGGCCTGGGTGACCCCCTATGCAAGCTTCTCTGGAAGCTCCTTGAACCTCCCCAATGGTCCATCAGTTTTCCATGCATCAAGGAGGGATTTTCTTCATTACAACACTTAGCTGCAATGTGTCCATCTTGGCCACACTGGTAGCAGAAGGATGGTCCCTTCTTCCTCTGCTCGGGTGGGATGGCAGCTCTAACTGCTGACTTCTCCTTCCCCACAGCCAGGGGCTCTCTAGGCCTGACCGTCTTAGCTCGGTCCCTGGTACTACATAGCTCAGCTAACTCTTCTGTCAAGACCTGCATTTGCTGGACAAGTTCCTCTCTACTGCTTACCATCGACACACTTGCTGTCCGCAGGAGTGGTGTGCTGTCTGGTTTAGCTGGGTGGGTTTCCCACAGCTCACTGGCGGCCAGTCTTTCTTCCTCCTCTCTGATCTCTTTCATCAGCTGGGAGAAACTGGGGGGATTTTCCAGTCGTCCTCTTAAACGCAGATGAGGCAGAATTGGGCTTTGAGACCAAACCCCGCACACAATTTGGACCAATCTAGTCTGGTCCATTTGCTCAGCAGTCACTGCTCTCCTCAGGACAGCCCTCTGCAATGGTTTCTCCAACCTCTGTACATAGGCTGAAACTTTCTCACCCTTTTGCTGTCTGGTGTTAAGGAACTTACAGTAGATGTCCTCAGAGCCCTCTGTGCTCCCAAAGGTGAGATTTAGGGCCTCTAGACATTCCTTCACACTGGCTTCAGGATTAGTGAGTTTCAGGGTGTGAATTATGTCTAACGCTGGGCCCCTGCAGCTCTCCAATAGACATCTTCGCTTCTCTGCCTCTGGTGCTGCCCACTCCTGCAGCACTTCAGTGGTGTGTTCCAACCAGAGTTCGAACTCCTCCTCCCCAGGTATTGGGATGGGACCTCCAGCAAAGAACCTTAACTTACAGTAGGGTCTTGACGTACAATGGGACAGCACTACCCTTTCCAATGCTTGCCCTAGGGCCTTGACCCAATCATCGGGTGAGGCTGCAGCCCCCAAGCTTGGGGCTGCTGAGTCAGGACCCAACCTACCTGGCATATTAGCCATCAGACCACTATGATTTCTTCCAATTATACAGCATGGTTCTCCCAATTTAATGGATCACTCAACATGTGCTTGCGAGGGGTGCTGACCCAGAGATCCTGGACGAGCCCCCAAAAATGTAACCCTTCTGCCAGACAGAGTCGGCAGCAGCAAGGGCTGGGTTCTATATCTAGGGGTCCCTGTCAATGATACAACACCAAACTTGCTCGAGCCCCCACCCTGTCACCTGGGAAATCACACACTATCCCCTGGGCGCCCCCAAAGGGCAATACTTCCCCTCTCGCAAGCACAGAGTCTGAGTGTAGAAAGTAAACCTTTCAATAACAGAAAGGAAGTAACACAGCACTGGTTTGGGAAACAGTGCAAACAGAATTCAGGAACTCAATGAGCCAAACCCATCCCAGAGTACGGGGCGTGTCCTTCACCTCTCCCTTCTTGCTCTCCCCTGTACTAACCATTGTAGTTGCAATGTCCATCTCTCGGTTGGGGCTCAGCCAGTCCCCCTCTGCAAGCTCCTGCCAGACGCAGGCTTGACCAGGCCTCCTCGGCTGCTGCCTCCCGCCACCTCCAGGCCTCACCAAGTCCCCGCTGCTGGCTCTCACTGTCTGCCGACACCAACCGCTCCTGGTTCCCGCCGTCTGCTGGCCCCCTCTGTCTAGAGATGCTAACCAATCCTGGCATCTGCAGGCGCTGATCGCTCCTGGCTTCCGCTGTCTGCTGGTACTGACTGATCCCACCGTCTGCTGGCATTGACCGCTGTTGCTCCTGCCAGCTACTGGTGCCGACCGATCTCACCATCTCAGGTGCTGCCCACTGCTGGCACCTCTCTGGTGGTTGTCAGTCAAGGTTTCCCAGTCTCTCTAGTGATTCAGCCCTTAGTGAATTTCAGCTCATAGGAAAAAACTTCTGCTGACACAGAAGCAATGTCCCTGCCTTTAACAAACAAAAGACTCCGAGAAGAATAATTAATTCTACCATTTAACAGTGGGAGGAGATCAGCAACCCATGCCTGAGGGTAATCCTTTGGCAAGGCTAGTGCAATCTCAATAGGAGACTGCTCACCCCTCCCTATGCTGAAACGTCCGTTTGCCACCCTTTTTGGGCTCTATCTGGGTGAGAGTGATTTTTTTATCAGAACAAGCTAAACACAGATCTGATGCCATTTTTTCATAGAAACGAAAGACAACATTTCATTACCCCTGCAGTTAACACAAAAGTGACTTGTAACACAATACCAGACACATTGATCATTTGCCATCATGCTCAACACTTAGTGTGCTTATGCAATATGCTGAGTACTTAATTGTACTCCTGCAAATACAAAGCCCATACAAATAACGTGCCCCCCTTTCAGCTGCTGAGCAGGGAGAGTGCCACTCAGACACTCAGACCTTGCTTACATCACTATGACTTCTCTGGTGGGCTTTCACCTTGTACAAATGGATTTCTCCCTGTCTACCTCCCGCTATGGACCAGGCATGTTGTAGATACTTGCTCTGAGCAACTGCCTTCCCCTCAGCAGTAGTCATGCCTCTCTCGACCCAGACAGGCATCTAGTCAATAAACGCTCGAATGACCCATTCAGTGTCAAAGCATATAAACAAATTCCTATGTTGGTCCATAGCATCTAATACCAACAGGACTACCACTACTTCGGCAGTCTAAGCAGAAGGGGATCTTACAGTTCCTTGCAAGACCTCTTTGTTCTCTAATCTCAGGGCAGCATAGAATCATAGAAGATTAGGGTTGGAAAGGACCTCAGAAGGTCATCTAGTCCAACCCCCTGCTTAAAGCAGGACCAAGCCCAACTGAATAATCCCAGCCAGGGCTTTGTCAAGTCGGGCCTTAAAAATCTCTAAGGATGAAGATTACATCACATCCTTAGGTAACCCATTCCAGTACTTCACTACCTTCCTAGTGAAAAAGCTTTTCCTAGTATCCAATCTAGACCTCCCCCACTACGCTTGAGACCATTGCTCCTACTTCTGTCATCTACTGCCAATGAAAACAGCCTAGCTCCATCCTCCCTGGAACCTTGTTTCAGGTAGTTAAAGGTTGCTATCAAATCCCCCCTCATTCTTCTCTTCTGCAGATTAAAGAAGCTTAGTTCCTTCAGTCTCTCTTCATAAGTCATGTGTTCCAGCCCCCAAATAATTTTTGTTGCCCTCCTCTGGACTCCCTCCAATTTGTTCACATCCTTTCTGTAGTGAGGGGCCCAAAACTGGACATAGTACTCCAAATGAGGCCTCATTGGTGCTGATTAGAGGGGAATAATCACTTCCCTCGATCTGCTGGCAATGCTCCTACTAATGCAGCCCAGTATGCCGTTAGCCTTCCTGGCAATAAGGGCACACTCTTGACTCATATCCAGCTTCTTGTCCTCTGTAACCCCCAGGTCCTTTTCTGAAGAACTGCTGCCTAGCCAGTTGGTACCCCGTCTGTTGCAGTGCATGGGATTCTTCCATCCTAAGTGCAGGATTCTGCACTTGTCCTTGTTGAACCTCATCAGATTTCTTTTGGCCCAATCCTCTAATTTGTCTAGGTCATTCTGTATCCTATCCCTGCCCTCCAGCGTATCTACCACTCCCCACAGCTTAGTGTCATCTGCAAACTTGCAGAGGGTGCAATCCACCCCATCCTCCAGCTCATTAATGAAGATGTTGAACAAAACCGGCCCCAGCACCGACTTCTGGGGCATTCCACTTGTTACCGGCTGCCAACTAGACATTGAGCTGTTGATCACTACCCAATGAGCCCGATGATCTAGCCAACTCTCTATCTATCTTATAGTCCATTCATCCAACCCATACTTCTTTAACTTGCTGATAAGAATACTGTGGGAGACAGTATCAAATGCTTTGCTAAAGTCAAGGTGTACCAAGTCCACCACTTTCCACACATCCACAGAGCCAGTCATCCCATCATAGAAGGCAATCAGGTTAGTCAGACATGACTTGCCCTTGGTGAATCCATGCTGACTGTTCCTGATCAACTACCTCTCTTCCAAGTGCCTCAAAATGGATTCTTTGAGGACCTACTCCATGATTTTTCCAGGGATTGAGGTGAGGCTGACTGGTCTGTAGTTTTCTGGATCCTCCTTCTTCCCTTTTTTGAAGATGGGCACTATATTTGCCTTTTTCCAATCATCTGGGACCTCCCCCAATTGCCACGAGTTTTCAAAGATAATGGCCAATGGCTCTGCAATCACAATAGTCAACTCCTTCAGCACCCTTGGATGCATTGCATCTGGCCCCATGGACTTGCGCATGTCCAGTCTTTCTAAATAGTCCTGAACCTGTTCTTTCACCACTGAGGGATGTTCACCTCCTCCCCATTCTGTACTGCCCAGAGCAGTAGTCTGGGAACTGACCTTGTATGTGAAGACAGAGGCAAAAAAAGCATTGAGTACTTGCTTTTTCCACATCATCTGTCACTAGGTTGCCTCTCCCATTCTGTAAGGGGCCCACACTTTCCCTGACCTTCTTCTTGTTACTAACATACCTGTAGAAACCCTTCCTATTACCCTTCACGTCCCTTGCTAGCTGCAACTACATTTGTGCTTTGGCCTCCCTGATTTCACTCCTGCATGCTCGAGCAGTATTTTTAAACTCCTCCCTAGTCATCTAACCAAGCTTCCACTTCTTGTAAGCTTCCTTTTTGTCTTTAAACTCACCGAAGACTTCAAGCTGGTTGCCTGCCATATTTGCTATTCTTTCTGCACATTGGGACGGTTTGTTCCTGTGCCGTCAATAAGGTTTCTTTAAAATACAGCCAGCTCTCTTGGACTCCTTTCCCCTTCACATTAGCCTCCCAGGGCATCCTGCCCATCATCTCCCTGAGGGAGTCAAAGTCTGTTTTTCTGAAGTCCAGGGTCTGTATTCTGCTGTTCTCTTTTCTTCCTTTTGTCAGGATCCTGAACTCGACCATCTCATGGTCACTGCTGCCCAGATGACCACCCTTTTCTACTTCCCCTACCAATTCTTCCCTGTTTGTGAGCAGCAGATCAAGAGGAGCATGGCCCCTAGTAGGTTCCTCCAGCACTTGCACCAGGAAGTTGTCCGCAACACTCTCCAAAAACTTCCTGGATTGTCTGTGCTCTGCTGTATTGCTCTCCCAGCAGATGTCAGGGTGATTGAAGTCCCCTATGAGAACTAGGTCCTGTGAACTGGAAAATTTCCCTAGTTGTCTGAAGGAAGTCTCGTCTATCTCAACCTCCTGGTTTGGTGTTACAGATGCTCACCACGACATCACTCTTGGTGCTCTTGCCTCTAAACTTAACCCAGAGACTCTCAAGAGGCTTATCTCCAGTTTCATACTGGAGCTCTGAGCAATCATAGTGCTCTCTTACATACAGTAAAAACAACGAGAGTCCTGTAGCACCTTAAAGACTAACAAATTTCTGCGGGCATAAGCTTACGTGGGCTGCAACCCACTTCGTCAGATTACATACAGTGCAAACCCTCCACCTTTTCTCCCCTGCCTGTCCTTTCTGAACAGTTTATACTCATCCATGATAGTTCTCCAGTTGTGTGAATTACCCCACCAAGTCTCAGTTATTCCAATCACACCATAGTTTCTTGACTGTGCCAGGACTTCCAATTCCTCCTGCTTGTTTCCCAGGCTTCTTGCGTTCGTTTGTAGGCACCTAAGATAACTAGCCAATTGCCCTACTTTCTGAGTACGAATCAGGAGGCCTCCCCTATTGCACCCTCTTCCTTGTGCTTCCTCCTGGTGTCCCACTTCCCCACTTATCTCTGGGCTAAGGTCCCCATCCCGCGGTGAACCTAGTTTAAAGCCCTCCTCACTAGGTTAGCCAGCCTGCCTGCGAAGATGCTCTTCCCTCTTTTTGTTAGGTGGATCCCACCTCTTCCTAGCAATCTGTCTTCCTGGAACAACATCCCATGATCAAAGAATCGAAAGCCCTCTCTCTGACACCACCTGCGTAACCATGCATTTACTTCTGCAATTTGATGGTCCCTACCTGGGCCTTTTCCTTCAACAGGGAGGATGGATGAGAACACCACTTGTACCTCAAACTCCTTTATCCTTCTTTCCACATAGTCTTTCCACACAGTCTACAGTGATCCGCTCAAGGTCGTTCTTGGCAGTGTCATTGGTACCCACATGGAGAAGTAGGAAGGGGGAAAGGTCTGAGGGCTTGATAAGTCTTGGCAGACTCTCCATCACATCTTGAATTCTAGCTCCAGGCAAGCAGCACAGTTCCCAAGTTTCCCCATCCGGACAGCAGATGGCCCCCCTTAGGAGGGAGTCCCCAACCACCACCACTCATCTCTTTCTCTTGGGAGTGGTGGTCGTGGAACCCCCATCCCTAGGACAATGCATCCCATGCCTTCTGATCGAAGGGGCCTTCTTCTGATCCCTTCCCTCAGATGAATCTTCCAAACTGTTCTCCTCCGTAGTACCTGTGCAGAGATCCTGAAAACGATTGCTTACCTCTATCTGCACTGGCGATATATGGGTTATCCTCTTTCTTCTTCTGGAGATCACATGCTGCCAAATTTTCTTCCCCGTTCTTCAGTTTCATTTCACCACGCTCTCTGATTCTTCCACATGCTGTGTCTGCAGTAACAAATCGTGACTCCTCTCCAGAAAGTCTTCATTTTCTCTTGCAGGGTTGATAGTTGGGTCTCTAGCCCTTTAACATTTTCTTCCAATATGGAGACAAGCTTCCACTTCATACAGATGAAGTCACTTCTATCCTCTGGAAGAAAGACAAACGTGGCACACCTTAGGGAACTTATATCTTTTGGAGCAGGCAGTTTCCCAGTCAATTCTATTTTTGGAGTGTCTGGTTTTCGTTCACTCACTCCTAGTTGTACTCCCAAATATGTGACTTGCTGGGTTACCATTTGTGCCTTCATTGGATTAACTAAGAATCCTGTAGATTAATCTTGCACAAGACTTTCTCCAGCCTTTCAAGGTTCTCCTCTCTCGTCATTGAAACGAGGCTGTCATCCACATAGGACAGCACCAGATCCTTAGTTGGGAAGCTGTCTCACATCTTCGCAACTTGCTGGTGACAAATAGTTGGGGTGTTGTGCAGACGTTGTGGCAGTCTCGTGAATGTATATTGCCTGCTGCCAAAGGTGAAAGCAAATTTATGCCAGTCTCTTTTGTCCAATGGAATAGAAAAGCATGTATTAGACAAATCTAACACAGTAAACCACCTTGCTCCAGATATTACAGCAGCTAGAACGTCATGGAATTTCGCAACAATTGGAGCCAGTCGTGGAGTAACCTTATTCAGCTCTCTGTAATCAACAGTGAGCATCCACGTACGTTGATGAGACTTGATGACCGGCCAAATAGGTGAATTACAGGGGCTGCATACTTCCATGAGCACACCTTGATGTACCAGGGACCCTACGGTTTCCTTCAAACTGAACTCTGCCTGCTGATCTGCTATACCCCCTAGCTTCTTCAGGGTGTCAATTCCCAAAATCCCTTCATCCTCTAGACTTTGAAGGCCAAATGAGTTTTTAATCTGGTTACCTCTGGTTACCTATTATACAATTCAGAGGTTTCGTGAAAGGTGCAACATTGCTTTTCCCATTATAACCCTCCAACGACAAGGTCCCTGAAACAGGTAGCTTCTCTTTCATAGAAGTCGAGCTTATGATTGACACTGTGGCGCCCATGTCAAATAACAAATTCTGATTAAATTTCCCAAACTCCCCTATAAACATAGCATTTACCACAGGTCTCCCTCACTTATCCAGTAAGATAGGCGCCACAGTACTGGGGGGAGATTGGGGAGCTGGGCACCTTCATTGGAGAGTACCACTCTCTGATTCCAAGTTGAGGGCAGTGGCCTTCTTTTCCTGGTGTTGAGCAAGTCTGCAGATCAACTCATCCGTCTTCAGACCGTCTTATTCTCCCAGAACTCATACTTCAACAGTTGCTTCCAGATAAGATTTCAGAATAACCTTTCCTCCTCCCTCTAGTTATTGTTGAATCGACCCCTCTCCTGGGCCTGGAATTTGCCACTCTTCACTGGGGCATCCTTATTCTGGGAGCCCTTTGGCTTCACTCTCCTGGAAGTTACCACGGACACCCTCCTCTTCTGTCCATGGTTAGGGAATGCTTCTCAGTGAAGCTTGTACATGTCTCTCAGATGAGCTTCAATCCTCACCAGTGTAGAATCGGGAGCAATCCTTGGATCAGCGCTTCTCGAAATTCTGGAGTATCTACCATAGTCACGCCAGCCATCCTTGCCAGAATCTTCTTCCTTTGGATGTAATGTTCGGTATGTTCTCCGATCTGTTGTTAATCGACGTAGAAATTCCCAATCAGTCTTACACTGTGAAAATAGAAATGATATATTCCCTTAAATAACTGTAGCTTCTTGACTACATTACCTACTTGGAGCTCTCTTGGCAATGAAGAGAACTCCTCCCCAGACATGCATTCCCTGACAAGGGTCCGAGATATCCTCCTTGCTAATGGCAGGCAGCTTGCTAGGTTTAGCCAACCAATCTATTAGGGTCTCTCGATTGAGAGGCCCCAGGGTCTTTCCTATCACTCGGGCCTGCTCCGGAGTGTTAGGCCTTGATCTCTCAGCAGGTCTCCATGGGTCTGGAGGAGACACTGTAACTCACGATAGTTGTAGTTATCGAGCCATGGGTGCCTTTGACCCTATCCCCTCCTGGGGGCCCTGAGTGCCGCAGCTCTCTTCCACGCCCAGGGGCAGAACTGTGAAATGGACTCGGTCTTTTTCCCAGACAAAAATGTCCTCCTTGCTCTCTGATCCCTCCTCCTTCAAGTTGGAGTCAGAGCTATGCGAGCACAAAGGATCCCGCTTCATGGCAGCAATCTCTCCCTTTAGGGCATTAACCTTTCTATTGCAGACAACATGACACGCCTGCTCTCCCTTGGGTTCCTTAATCTTGACCACCAACTTACGGATAGCTTCCTGTGCTTCCTCTAACTTAATGGAGAGCACGCGGACCTCTCTGTCCCTCTTCTACAATAGAAGATAGGTCTCGGACCTGAGCATTCAGCCCATTGATTTGAGAAGACTGCCTGAGCGTTTTGGTGTTCAACCACTCTAACTTCCCATTCAGATTGCCTACCTCCTTATCCCTCTTCCCCAGTGCCTCATGCAGCTGGGTGATCTCTAGGGTCTGCTTCCCAACACACCCTTCCAACTCCTGGGCTACCTCAGCCAGGCCATAGAGAAGTGCTCCCTTCCTGACTTTCCTAAAAGGCCGGGGACGAGCTCCCATGAACTTTTCCCAACACTTGCACAGATCAGTGTACGCTGTGTTCCCACGGAACAATCCTCCCTCCCAGAGATTTCAGCCCTTTCCAAAATCATTAAGACTCCAGTCCAAACAATTGTTATTTGACTTCTTCTTCCATTCGGACAGGCCGAACTTCTAAGTGCCATTCTTTTCCTTGAGCGCACTAACACTTTCACAAGGGAATTCAGCTCTACCAATCACTTGCCGGCATAGGACTTTCCAACTCTGATGAGCCTTCCCTGGCTCACCTCTGCTTACCACTGCTTTCGGTAGTATAACTGAGGCAATGCCAACCCTTCACAGACTGCACTTGATTTGCCCGCAGGCAAAGTCTCTGCCTTTCTAACTAGACAACTACTGCTTACCTTAGGTGAAGCCTGGACACTTACGTCCGTGAGCTATAAAAGCCCAGCAACAATACTGTACACTATCTCCAGTGGGAGGTTACATGCTGCACACACTATGGCACAACCTTCAGTTTGCTGTGGTAACACAAGTCACCACCAAAGCACCTAGGGTTGCCTAGTAGGGAGGCACGCAAGGCCTCAACCATCTGGAACACAAGCCAAATGGCTGCGGATACCCGCTCAGTCACACAAGGCCATTTCCCAGCACGCAAGGCTACCAGAAGTGGAAAGAACCCACCTTCAGGGGCACAGAAGGCTCTAAGCTCCCAACACACAGTTGGGTCAAGCAAGTGAAACCACCCCCCTGGGCACAAAAGGCCCTTGCCTTGCACAAGGCTGGCAGAGAGCAGGGAGTCAACCACTCTCAGACGTTTTGGAGCCTCAACACCTCTGGGCATGGCCGTCCCTGGTCCCGACATTTCTGGGCCTGGCAGTACAGAGCCCCAGGACATATGGGCCTGGCAGTACAGAGCCCCAGGACTTTTGGGCTTGACAGTTCAGACCCTGCCACATCTGCGCCTGGCAGTTTAGAGCCCCAACACCTATGGGCCTGGCAGTTCTTAGTCCCGACACTTGTGGGCCTGGCAGTACAGAGACCGGGGACTTCTGCGCTTGGCAGTTCAGACCCTGCCACATCTGGGCCTGCAAGATCAGAGCTCCAACATCTATGGGCCTGGCAGTTCTTAGTCCCGACACATGTGGGCCTGGCAGTACAGAGCCCCGGGACTTCTGCGCTAGGCAGTTCAGACCCTGCCACATCTGGGCCTGTCAGTTTAAAACCCAGAAACTTATGGGCCTGGCAGTCTTAGTCCTGACACTTGTGGGCCTGGCAGTAGAGAGCCCCGGGACTTCTGCGCTTGGCAGTTCAGACCCTACCACAGCCTGGGCTTGGCGTTTTGGAGCCCCAACACCTCTGGGCATGGCCGTCCCTAGTCCCGACATTTCTGGGCCTGGCAGTACAGAGCCCCAGGACTTTTGGGCTTTGCAGATCAGACCCTGCCACATCTGCGCCTGGCAGTTTAGAGCCCCAACACCTATGGGCCTGGCAGTTCTTAGTCCCGACACTTGTGGGCATGGCAGTACAGAGCCCCGGGAATTCTGCGCTTGGCAGTTCACACCCTGCCACATCTGGGCCTGCAAGTTCAGAGCCCCAACAGCTATGGGCCTGGCAGTTCTTAGTCCCGACACTTGTGGGCCTGGCAGTACAGAGCCCGGGGACTTCTGCGCTTGGTAGTTCAGCCCCTGCCACATCTGTGCCTGTCAGTTTAAAACCCAGAAACCTATGGGCCTGGCACTTCTTAGTCCCGACACTTGTGGGCCTTTCAGTACAGAGCCCCAGGACTTCAGCGCTTGGCAGTTCAGACTGTGCCACAGCCTGGGCCTGGTGTTTCGGAGCCCCGACACCTCTGGGCATGGCCGTCCCTAATCCCGACATTTCTGGGCCTGGCAGTACAGAGCCCCGGGACATATGGGCCTGGTAGTACAGAGTCCCAGGACTTTTGGGCTTGACAGTTCAGAGCCTGCCACATCTGCGCCTGGCAGTTTAGAGACCCAGCATCTATTGGCCTGGCAGTTCTTAGTCCCGACACTTGTAGGCCTGGAAGTACAGAGCCCCAGGACTTCTGCGCTTGGCAGTTCAGACCCTGCCACATCTGGGCATGGCAGTCTTAGTCCCGACACTTGGGGGCCTGTCAGTACAGAGCCCCGGGAATTGTGCGCTTGGCAGTTCAGACTGTGCCACAGCCTGGGCTTGGCGTTTCGGAGCCCCGACACCCCTGAGCACGGCTGTCCCTAGTCCCGACATTTCTGGGCCTGGCAGTACAGAGCCCCGGGACATATGGGCCTGGCAGTAGAGAGCCCCAGGACTTTTGGGCTTGGCAGATCAGACCCTGCAACATCTGCGCCTGTCAGTTTAGAGCCCCAACACCTATGGGCCTGGCAGTTCTTAGTCCCGACACTTGTGGGCCTGGCAGTACAGAGCCCGGGGACTTCTGCGCTTGGCAGTTCAGACACTGCCACAGCCTAGGCTTGGCGTTTTGGAGCACCGACACCTCTGGGCATGGCCGTCCCTAGTCCCGACATTTCTGGGCCTGGCAGTACAGAGCCCCGGGACTTCTGCGCTTGTCAGTTCAGACCCTGCCACATCTGGGCCTGGCAATCTTAGTCCCGACACTTGGGGCCTGTCAGTACAGAGCCCCTGGACTTGTGCGCTTGGCAGTTCAGACTGTGCCACAGCTTGGGCTTGGCGTTTCGGAGCCCCGACACCCCTGGGCACAGCTGTCCCTAGTCCCGACATTTCTGGGCCTGGCAGTACAGAGCCCCGGGACATATGGGCCTGGCAGTAGAGAGCCCGGGGACTTCTGCGCTTGGCAGTTAAGACCCTGCCACATCTGCACCTGGCAGTTTAGAGCCCCAACACCTATGGGCCTGGCAGTTCTTAGTCCCGACACTTGTGGGCCTGGCAGTACAGAGCCCGGGGACTTCTGCGCTTGGCAGTTCAGACCCTGCCACATCTGCGCCTGGCAGTTTAAAATCCAGAAACCTATGGGCCTGGCAGTTCTTAGTCCCGACACTTGTGAGCCTGGCAGTACAGAGCCCCGGGACCTCTGCGCTTGGCAGTTCAGACACTGCCACAGCCTAGGCTTGGTGTTTTGGAGCTCCTACACCTCTGGGCATGGCCGTCCGTAGTCCCGACATTTCTGGGCCTGGCAGTACAGAGCCCCGGGACTTCTGCGCTTGGCAGTTCAGACCCTGCCACATCTGGGCGTGGCATTCTTAGTCCCGACACTTGGGGGCCTGTCAGTACAGAGCCCCGGGACTTGTGCGCTTGGCAGTTCAGACTGTGCCACAGCTTGGGCTTGGCGTTTCGGAGCCCTGACACACCTGGCCACGGCCGTCCCTGGTCCCGACAATTCTGGGCCTGGCAGTACAGAGCCCCAGGACATATGGGCCTCGCAGTACAGAGCCCCGGGACTTCTGCGCTTTGCAGTTCAGACCCAACCACATTTGCGCCTGGCTGTTTAGAGCCCAGAAACCTATGGGCCTGGCAGTTCTTAGTCCCGACACTTGTGGGCCTGGCAGTACAGAGCCCCGGGACTTCTGCGCTTGGCAGTTCAGACCCTGCCACATCTGGGCCTGCAAGATCAGACCCCAACACCTATGGGCCTGGCAGTTCTTAGTCCCGACACTTGTGGGCCTGGCAATACAGAGCCCGGGGACTTCTGCGCTTGGCACTTCAGACCCTGCCACATCTGCGCCTTGCAGTTTAAAACCCAGAAACCTATGGGCCTGGCAGTTCTTTGTCCGACACTTGGGGGCCTGGCAGTACAGAGCCCCGGGACTTCTGCGCTTGGCAGTTCAGACCCTGCCACATCTGGGCCTGCATGTTCAGAGCCCCAACACCTATGGGCCTGGCAGTTCTTAGTCCCGACACTTGTGGGCCTGGCAGTACAGAGCCCGGGGACTTCTGCGCTTGGCAGTTCAGACACTGCCACAGCCTGGGCTTGGCGTTTTGGAGCCCCGACAACTCTGGGCATGGCCGTCCCTAGTCCCGACAAGTACAGAGCCCCGGGACATATGGGCCTGGCAGTAGAGAGACCCAGGACTTTTGGGCTTTGCAGAACAGACCCTGCCACATTTGCGCCTGACAGTTTCGAGCCCCAACACCTATGGGCCTGGCAGTTCTTAGTCCCGACACTTGTGGGCCTGGCAGTACAGAGCCCGGGGACTTCTGCGCTTGGCAGTTCAGACCCTGCCACATCTGCGCCTGTCAGTTTAAAACCCAGAAACCTATGGGCCTGGAAGTTCTTAGTCCCAACACTTGTGGGCCTGGCAGTACAGAGCCCCGGGACTTCTGCGCTTGGCAGTTCAGACACTGCCACAGCCTAGGCTTGGCGTTTTGGAGAACCGACACCTCTGGACATGGCCGTCCCTAGTCTCGACATTTCTGGGCCTGGCAATACAGAGCCCCGGGACTTCTGCGCTTGTCAGTTCAGACCCTGCCACATCTGGGCGTGGCATTCTTAGTCCCGACACTTGGGGGCCTGTCAGTACAGAGCCCCGGGACTTGTGCGCTTGGCAGTTCAGACTGTGCCAAAGCTTGGGCTTGGCGTTTCGGAGCCCTGACACACCTGGCCACGGCCGTCCCTGGTCCCGACAATTCTGAGCCTGGCAGTACAGAGCCCCGGGACATATGGGCCTCGCAGTACAGAGCCCCGGGACTTCTGCGCTTTGCAGTTCAGACCCAACCACATTTGCGCCTGGCTGTTTAGAGCCCAGAAACCTATGGGCCTGGCAGTTCTTAGTCCCGACACTTGTGGGCCTGGCAGTACAGAGCCCCGGGACTTCTGCGCTTGGCAGTTCAGACCCTGCCACATCTGGGCCTGCAAGATCAGACCCCAACACCTATGGGCCTGGCAGTTCTTAGTCCCGACACTTGTGGGCCTGGCAATACAGAGCCCGGGGACTTCTGCGCTTGGCACTTCAGACCCTGCCACATCTGCGCCTTGCAGTTTAAAACCCAGAAACCTATGGGCCTGGCAGTTCTTTGTCCGACACTTGTGGGCCTGGCAGTACAGAGCCCCGGGACTTCTGCGCTTGGCAGTTCAGACCCTGCCACATCTGGGCCTGCATGTTCAGAGCCCCAACACCTATGGGCCTCGCAGTTCTTAGTCCCGACACTTGTGGGCCTGGCAGTACAGAGCCCGAGGACTTCTGCGCTTGGCAGTTCAGACACTGCCACAGCCTGGGCTTGGCGTTTTGGAGCCCCGACAACTCTGGGCATGGCCGTCCCTAGTCCCGACAATTCTGGGCCTGGCAGTACAGAGCCCCGGGACATATGGGCCTGGCAGTAGAGAGACCCAGGACTTTTGGGCTTTGCAGTTCAGACCCTGCCACATCTGCCCCCCCTGGCAGTTCTTAGACTTGTGGGCCTGGCAGTACAACCTATGGGCCTGGCAGTTCTTAGTCCCGACACTTGTGGGCCTGGCAGTACAGAGCCCCGGGACTTCTGCGCTTGTCAGTTCAGACACTGCCACAGCCTAGGCTTGGCGTTTTGGAGAACCGACACCTCTGGACATGGCCGTCCCTAGTCTCGACATTTCTGGGCCTGGCAATACAGAGCCCCGGGACTTGTGCGCTTGGCAGTTCAGACTGTGCCACAGCTTGGGCTTGGCGTTTCGGAGCCCCGACACACCTGGCCACGGCTGTCCCTAGTCCCGACAATTCTGGGCCTGGCAGTACAGAGCCCCGGGACATATGGGCCTGGCAGTACAGAGCCCCGGGACTTCTGCGCTTTGCAGTTCATACCCAACCACATCTGCCCCTGGCAGTTTAGAGCCCAGAAACCTATGGGCCTGGCAGTTCTTAGTCCCGACACTTGTGGGCCTGGCAGTACAGAGCCCCGGGAATTCTGCGCTTGGCAGTTCACATCCTGCCACATCTGGGCCTGCAAGATCAGAGCCCCAACACCTATGGGCCTGGCAGTTCTTAGTCCCGACACTTGTGGGCCTGGCAGTACAGAGCCCGGGGACTTCTGCGCTTGGCAGTTCAGAGCCTGCCACATCTGCGCCTGGCAGTTTAAAACCCAGAAACCTATGGGCCTGGCAGTTCTTAGTCCCGACACTTGTGGGCCTGGCAGTACAGAGCCCCGGGACTTCTGCGCTTGGCAGTTCAGACACTGCCACAGCCTGGGCCTGGTGTTTCGGAGCCCCGACACCTCTGGGCATGGCCGTCCCTAATCCCGACATTTCTGGGCCTGGCAGTACAGAGCCCCGGGACATATGGGCCTGGTAGAACAGAGTCCCAGGACTTTTGGGCTTGACAGTTCAGAGCCTGCCACATCTGCGCCTGGCAGTTTCGAGAACCAGCATCTATTGGCCTGGCAGTTCTTAGTCCCGACACTTGTGGGCCTGGAAGTACAGAGCCCCAGGACTTCTGCGCTTGGCAGTTCAGACCCTGCCACATCTGGGCATGGCAGTCTTAGTCCCGACACTTGGGGGCCTGTCAGTACAGAGCCCCGGGAATTGTGCACTTGGCAGTTCAGACTGTGCCACAGCTTGGGCTTGGCGTTTCGGAGCCCCGACACCCCTGGGCACGGCTGTCCCTAGTCCCGACATTTCTGGGCCTGGCAGTACAGAGCCCCGGGACATATGGGCCTGGCAGTAGAGAGCCCCAGGACTTTTGGGCTTGGCAGATCAGACCCTGCAACATCTGCGCCTGTCAGTTTAGAGCCCCAACACCTATGGGCCTGGCATTTCTTAGTCCCGACACTTGTGGGCCTGGCAGTACAGAGCCCGGGGACTTCTGCGCTTGGCAGTTCAGACACTGCCACAGCCTAGGCTTGGCGTTTTGGAGCACCGACACCTCTGGGCATGGCCGTCCCTAGTCCAGACATTTCTGGGCCTGGCAGTACAGAGCCCCGGGACTTCTGCGCTTGGCAGTTCAGACCCTGCCACATCTGGGCCTGGCAATCTTAGTCCCGACACTTGGGGGCCTGTCAGTACAGAGCCCCTGGACTTGTGCGCTTGGCAGTTCAGACTGTGCCACAGCTTGGGCTTGGCGTTTCGGAGCCCCAACACCCCTGGGCACAGCTGTCCCTAGTCCCGACATATCTGGGCCTGGCAGTACAGAGCCCCGGGACATATGGGCCTGGCAGTAGAGAGCCCGGGGACTTCTGCGCTTGGCAGTTAAGACCCTGCCACATCTGCACCTGGCAGTTTAGAGCCCCAACACCTATGGGCCTGGCAGTTCTTAGTCCCGACACTTGTGGGCCTGGCAGTACAGAGCCCCGGGACTTCTGCGCTTTGCATTTCAGACCCTGCCACATCTGGGCCTGCAAGTTCAGAGCCCCAACACCTATGGGCCTGGCAGTTCTTAGTCCCGACACTTGTGGGCCTGGCAGTACAGAGCCTGGGGACTTCTGCGCTTGGCAGTTCAGACCCTGCCACATCTGCGCCTGGCAGTTTAAAATCCAGAAACCTATGGGCCTGGCAGTTCTTAGTCCCGACACTTGTGGGCCTGGCAGTACAGAGCCCCGGGACCTCTGCGCTTGGCAGTTCAGACACTGCCACAGCCTAGGCTTGGTGTTTTGGAGCTCCTACACCTCTGGGCATGGCCGTCCGTAGTCCCGACATTTCTGGGCCTGGCAGTACAGAGCCCGGGGACTTCTGCGCTTGGCACTTCAGACCCTGCCACATCTGGGCCTGCAAGATCAGAGCCTCAACACCTATGGGCCTGGCAGTTCTTAGTCCCGACACTTGTGGGCCTGGCAATACAGAGCCCGGGGACTTCTGCTCTTGGCACTTCAGACCCTGCCACATCTGCGCCTTGCAGTTTAAAACCCAGAAACCTATGGGCCTGGCAGTTCTTTGTCCGACACTTGGGTCCTGGCAGTACAGAGCCCCGGGACTTCTGCGCTTGGCAGTTCAGACCCTGCCACATCTGGGCCTGCATGTTCAGAGCCCCAACACCTATGGGCCTGGCAGTTCTTAGTCCCGACACTTGTAGGCCTGGCAGTACAGAGCCCGGGGACTTCTGCGCTTGGCAGTTCAGACACTGCCACAGCCTGGGCTTGGCGTTTTGGAGCCCCGACAACTCTGGGCATGGCCGTCCCTAGTCCCGACAATTCTGGGCCTGGCAGTACAGAGCCCCGGGACATATGGGCCTGGCAGTAGAGAGACCCAGGACTTTTGGGCTTTGCAGATCACACCCTGCCACAGTTGCGCCTGGCAGTTTCGAGCCCCAACACCTATGGGCCTGGCAGTTCTTAGTCCCGACACTTGTGGGCCTGGCAGTACAGAGCCCCGGGACTTCTGCGCTTGTCAGTTCAGACACTGCCACAGCCTAGGCTTGGCGTTTTGGAGAACCGACACCTCTGGACATGGCCGTCCCTAGTCCAGACATTTCTGGGCCTGGCAGTACAGAGCCCCGGGACTTCTGCGCTTGTCAGTTCAGACCCTGCCACATCTGGGCCTGGCAATCTTAGTCCCGACACTTGGGGGCCTGTCAGTACAGAGCCCCTGGACTTGTACGCTTGGCAGTTCAGACTGTGCCACAGCTTGGGCTTGGCGTTTCGGAGCCCCGACACCCCTGGGCACAGCTGTCCCTAGTCCCGACATTTCTGGGCCTGGCAGTACAGAGCCCCGGGACATATGGGCCTGGCAGTAGAGAGCCCGGGGACTTCTGCGCTTGGCAGTTAAGACCCTGCCACATCTGCACCTGGCAGTTTAGAGCCCCAACACCTATGGGCCTGGCAGTTCTTAGTCCCGACACTTGTGGGCCTGGCAGTACAGAGCCCGGGGACTTCTGCGCTTGGCAGTTCAGACCCTGCCACATCTGCGCCTGGCAGTTTAAAATCCAGAAACCTATGGGCCTGGCAGTTCTTAGTCCCGACACTTGTGGGCCTGGCAGTACAGAGCCCCGGGACCTCTGCGCTTGGCAGTTCAGACACTGCCACAGCCTAGGCTTGGTGTTTTGGAGCTCCAACACCTCTGGGCACAGCTGTCCCTAGTCCCGACATTTCTGGGCCTGGCAGTACAGAGCCCCGGGACATATGGGCCTGGCAGTAGAGAGCCCGGGGACTTCTGCGCTTGGCAGTTAAGACCCTGCCACATCTGCACCTGGCAGTTTAGAGCCCCAACACCTATGGGCCTGGCAGTTCTTAGTCCCGACACTTGTGGGCCTGGCAATACAGAGCCCCGGGACTTCTGCGCTTTGCATTTCAGACCCTGCCACATCTGGGCCTGCAAGTTCAGAGCCCCAACACCTATGGGCCTGGCAGTTCTTAGTCCCGACACTTGTGGGCCTGGCAGTACAGAGCCCGGGGACTTCTGCGCTTGGCAGTTCAGACCCTGCCACATCTGCGCCTGGCAGTTTAAAATCCAGAAACCTATGGGCCTGGCAGTTCTTAGTCCCGACACTTGTGGGCCTGGCAGTACAGAGCCCCGGGACCTCTGCGCTTGGCAGTTCAGACACTGCCACAGCCTAGGCTTGGTGTTTTGGAGCTCCAACACCTCTGGGCATGGCCATCCGTAGTCCCGACATTTCTGGGCCTGGCAGTACAGAGCCCCGGGACTTCTGCGCTTGGCAGTTCAGACCCTGCCACATCTGGGCCTGGCATTCTTAGTCCCGACACTTGGGGGCCTGTCAGTACAGAGCCCCGGGACTTGTGCGCTTGGCAGTTCAGACTGTGCCACAGCTTGGGCTTGGCGTTTCGGAGCCCCGACACACCTGGCCACGGCCGTCCCTGGTCCCGACAATTCTGGGCCTGGCAGTACAGAGCCCCGGGACATATGGGCCTCGCAGTACAGAGCCCCGGGACTTCTGCGCTTTGCAGTTCAGACCCAACCACATTTGCGCCTGGCAGTTTAGAGCCCAGAAACCTATGGGCCTGGCAGTTCTTAGTCCCGACACTTGTGGGCCTGGCAGTACAGAGCCCCGGGAGTTCTGCGCTTGGCAGTTCAGACCCTTCCACAGCCTGGGCTTGGCGTTTTGGAGCCCCGACACCTCTGGGCATGGCCGTCCGTAGTCCCGACATTTCTGGGCCTGGCAGTACAGAGCCCCGGGACTTCTGCGCTTGGCAGTTCACACCCTGCCACATCTGCGCCTGTCAGTTTAAAACTCAGAAACCTATGGGCCTGGCAGTTCTTAGTCCCGACACTTGGGGGCCTGTCAGTACAGAGCCCCGGGACTTGTGCGCTTGGCAGTTCAGACTGTGCCACAGCTTGGGCTTGGCGTTTCGGAGCCCCGACACACCTGGCCACGGCCGTCCCTAGTCCCGACAATTCTGGGCCTGACAGTACAGAGCCCCGGGACATATGGGCCTCGCAGTACAGAGCCCCGGGACTTCTGCGCTTTGCAGTTCAGACCCAACCACATCTGCGCCTGGCAGTTTACAGCCCAGAAACCTATGGGCCTGGCAGTTCTTAGTCCCGACACTTGTGGGCCTGGCAGTACAGAGCCCCGGGAATTCTGCGCTTGGCAGTTCACACCCTGCCACATCTGGGCCTGCAAGATCAGAGCCCCAATACCTATGGGCCTGGCAGTTCTTAGTCCCGACACTTGTGGGCCTGGCAATACAGAGCCCGGGGACTTCTGCGCTTGGCAGTTCAGACCCTGCCACATCTGCGCCTGGCAGTTTAAAACCAGAAACCTATGGGCCTGGCAGTTCTTAGTCCCGACACTTGTGGGCCTAGCAGTACAGAGCCCGGGGACTTCTGCGCTTGGCAGTTCAGACCGTGCCACAGCCTGGGCTTGGCGTTTCGGAGCCCGGACACCTCTGGGCGTGGCCGTCCCTAGTCCCGACATTTCTGGGCCTAACAGTACAGAGCCCTGGGACATAAGGGCCTGGCAGTACAGAGCCCCAGGACTTTTGGGATTGGCATTTCAGACCCTGCCACATCTGGGCCTGCAAGTTCAGAGCCCCAACAGCTATGGGCCTGGCAGTTCTTAGTCCCGAAAATTGTGGGCCTGACAGTACAGAGCCCCGGGACTTCTGCACTTGGCAGTTCAGACCGTGCCACAACCTGGGCCTGGTGTTTCGGAGCCCCGACACCTCTGGGCATGGCCGTCCCTAATCCCGACATTTCTGGGCCTGGCAGTACAGAGCCCCGGGACATATGGGCCTGGCAGTACAGAGTCCCAGGACTTTTGGGCTTGACAGTTCAGAACCTGCCACATCTGCGCCTGGCAGTTTAGAGACCCAGCATCTATTGGCCTGTCAGTTCCTAGTCCCGACACTTGTGGGCCTGGCAGTACAGAGCCCGGGGACTTCTGCCTTTGGCAGTTCAGACCCTGCCACAGCCTGGGTTTGGCGTTTTGGAGCCCCGACACCTCTGGGCATGGCCGTCCCTAGTCCCGACACTTCTGGGCCTGGCAGTACAGAGCCCCGGGAGATATGGGCCTGGCAGTAGAGCGCCCCAGGACTTTTGGGCTTGACAGTTCAGACCCTGCCACATCTGCGCCTGGCAGTTTAGAACCCCAACACCTATGGGCGTGGCAGTTCTTAGTCCCGACACTTGGGGCCTGGCAGTACAGAGCCCCGGGACTTCTGCGCTTGGCAGTTCAGACCCTGTCACAGCCTGGGCTTGGCGTTTTGGAGGCCCGACACCTCTGGGCATGGCCGTCCCTAGTCCCGACATTTCTGGGCCTGGCAGTACAGAGCCCCGGGACATATGGGTCTGGCAGTAGAGAGCCCCAGGACCTTTGGGCTTGACAGTTCAGACCCTGCCACATCTGCCCCTGGCAGATTAGAGCCCGAACACCTATGGGCCTGGCAGTTCTTTGTCCCGACACTTGTGGGCCTGGCAGTACAGAACCCCGGGACTTCTGGCTTTGCAGTTCAGACCCAACCACATTTGCGCCTGGCAGTGTAGAGCCCAGAAACCTATGGACCTGGCAGTTCTTAGTCCCGACACTTGTGGGCCTGGCAATACAGAGCCCCGGGACTTCTGCGCTTTGCAGTTCAGACCCTGCCACATCTGCGCCTGGCAGTTTAAAACCCAGAAACCTATGGGCCTGGCAGTTCTTAGTCCCGACACTTGGGGGCCTGGCAGTACAGAGCCCCGGGACTTCTGCGCTTGGCAGTTCAGACCCTGCCACAGCCTGGGCTTGGCGTTTTGGAGCCCCGACACCTCTGGGCATGGCCGTCCCTAGTCCCGACACTTGTGGGCCTGGCACTACAGAGCCCCGGGAATTCTTCGCGTGGCAGTTCAGACCCTGGCACATCTGGGCCTGGCAGTTCTTAGTCCCGACACTTGTGGGCCTGTCAGTACAGAGCCCTGGGACTTGTGCGCTAGGCAGTTCAGACTGTGCCACAGCTTGGGCTTGGCGTTTCGGAGTCCCAACACCCCTGGGCATGGCCGTCCCTATTCCCGAGATTTGTGGACCTGGCAGTACAGAGCCCCGGAACATATGGGCCTGGCAATACAGAGCCGCAGGACTTTTGGGCTTGGCAGATCAGACCCTGCCGCATCTGCGCCTGGCAGTTTAGAACCCCAACACCTATGGGCCTGGCAGTTCTTAGTCCCGACACTTGTGGGCCTGGCAGTACAGAGCCCCGGGACTTCTGCGCTTTGCAGTTCAGACCCAACCACATTTGCGCCTGGCAGTTTAGAGCCCCAAAACCTATGGGCCTGGCAGTTCTTAGTCCCGACACTTGTGGGCCTGGCAGTACAGAGCCCCGGGACTTCTGCGCTTGGCAGTTCAGACCCTGCCACATCTGGGCCTGCAAGTTCAGAGCCCCACAGCTATGGGCCTCGCAGTTCTTAGTCCAGACATTTGTGTGCCTGGCAGTACAGAGCCCTGGGTCTTCTGAGCCTGGCAGTTCAGAGCCGCGGGGTTTCTGGGCTTGACAGTTCAGTGCACTGGCATTTCTGAGCTTGGATATTCAGAACACATCACCTCTGGGAATGGCAGTTCAGACACCCGACATTTCTGGGCTTATAAGATAATGCCAGCACTTCTTGGCATCGCACTTCAGACCCCTGGCACCTCTGGGGCAGTTCAGACCCCTGCACTTGTGGTCCTCGATCTTCAGACCCCTGGCTGTGCTGCCCTGGCCGTTTAGAGCTCCAGATCCTCTGATCCTGGCAAATAATAACCTCAGAACTTCTAGCCTTGCAGACAATGGACCTGGAATCTCTGGCTTTGGCAGTTCTGAGCCCCTGA
>NW_027131475.1:0-2438 GCF_026122565.2 Emydura macquarii macquarii
GGCGACCTTGATCCTGGGACAGAAGGTCTGGACACAGTGGCAGGGTCCAATGCCTGGGTCCTGCCAGCTCCACCAGCATTCCAAACCAATACTGTCTGGGCTACTCTGGTGCCACCAGGATAACCTATACCTTGTCCCTCTTCACCTTCAGGAGGACCTTGTGGATCAGAGGTATCGGTGGGAAGGCAGGCAGGAGCCCCTCTGACCAGGGAAGGAGAAAAGCATCAGTGATGGAGTCTGCACTGAGGCCCTGGTGGGAGCAGAAGCAACAGCACTTCCTGTTGGCCCTGGTGGCAAAGAGGTCCATCCAGGGATTGCCCCACCTTTGGAAGATACAAGCCACCACCTCCGGGTGTATGGACCACTCATGGTGAGAACAGAGAGCCCTGCTGAGACGGTCCACTAAAGAGTTGTTGACCCCTGGGAGTTGAACCATTATTGGGTGGATATTGTGGCTGATGCAGAACTCCCAGAAGCGCATGGCCTCTACACACAGGGCAGGGGATCTGGCCACCCCTTGTCTGTTGATATAATACATGGAGGCAGTATTGTCCTTGAGAATCCACACCACCCTATTGGTAAGATGAGGTAGAAAAACTGCACAGGCTAGTTGAATTGCCCTGAGCTCTTTGATATTGATATGTAACCCCAGCTCCTCTGAAGCCCATGTACCCTGGGTCTTCAGGGAAACAACATGAGCTCCCCATCCCAGATCCGAGGCATCAGAGACAATGGTTATCGACAGCTGAGGTGTTTCATAGGACATTCCCGAGAGGACGTGACCCAGAGTCAACCACCAGACCAGGGAGGTAAGTATTTCTGAAGGGACCGTAAGTATCCTGTCCAGGCAGTGTCTGATCGGAGAATAGACTGATGCCAACCACATCTGGAGGGGTCTAAAGTGCAACCTGGTCTGGAGAACCACGTAGGTGCAGGCCGCCATGTGGCCCAGGAAGCTGAGGCACACCCTCACTGCTATAAGGGGACGGGCTGAAATACATGTAATGATTTCTGTCATTGCCTGGAATCTTTCCTCTGGAAGGAATGCTCTGGCCCTGGATGAGTCCAGCATTGCTCTGATGAACTCTATCCTTTGCATGGGGACTAATACTGATTTCTGTTTGTTTATTAGGAGCCCCGGTGCCTGACAAACACCTTGGGTGACTGATATGCTGACATGGACTGGAGATCTTGACCTGCCCGTGATGAGCCAATCGTCCAGGTAAGGGAATACCTGCACTCCTCTCCTTCCGAGGTAGGCTGCTACCACCGACATGTACTTGGTGAAGTCTCTTGGTGCTGTCGAGAGGTCAAATGGGAGCACCGCAAACTGGTAGTGTGTCTCCTACCATAAATCTCAGGAACCTCCTGTGATTGGGGATAATTGCAATGTGAAAGAAGGCATCCTTTAAATCGAGAATAGCATACCAAATGCCTAGATCTAGGGAGGGAATGATGGTGGCTAGGGAGACAATGCGAAACTTTAGAAACTGAGATACTGGTTCAGACACCTTAAGTCCAGAATAGGCCTCCCTTTGCCCTCCCTTTGCCTTTGGGATCAAGAAGTAGCGGGAGTAAAAACCTCAACCCCACAGATCTCTGGGAACCTCTTCCACTGCACCCACCTGCAAGAGCGTTCAGACCTCCTGTTCAAGGAGTTGCTCATGAGAGGGGTCCCTGAAAAGGGACGGGGAGGGTGGGTGCCGGCCCTCTGGCAAATGTTGTTGGGAGCCCGATCTGGCGGTGTCCTGACCCGGAGCGTGTAACCCAATTTCCGGGGACCGCCCCGCGTACCAGCGAGCGGTGCCTCAACAAAGCACCTCAACTGGCAAGCAGACCTGTCCCTCAATGAACTGACTTGAGAGGCTGGTGCCAGGCCCCAGTGCGATGCTCTGCTGTCCCTCAGTGTTTGCAGTACCAGCAGTGCCAAGAGATCCTTCATAGCTTGGAAGGCCTCTGGAGTCAAAGGCACCACTAATCGATGAGGGCCTCTACCAGTACCCGGAGTTGGTGGAGGGACAACACATGCTGCAGTGAGGGACCCTTCTGACGTAAGGAGAGTTGGCGGCCCAACGGGTCTCGTCAGGTCCCCCTTGGCCGTCTCCACCAGAGAGTGTCCCCATTCCGTGCTGATTTTCTCAGACCTCTTCTTCAGAACTGGGGAGGGAGATCTGTGCCAGGAGGAAGAGATGGGCACCGGAGAGGCACTGTGCACAGAGACCGTCATGCTCCGTGCTGAGTCCGACCTGCCGGGCTCCGACACTGGTCTAAAGAGCCGACTCCATCAAAATGGCCCAAAGACAAATGTCATGGACTTCCTTGGTTCTCGGGAAGAAGCTTTTACAAATCTTATACTTCTCACTGACGTGGATTTCCCCCAGACACTTTAAACAACTTTGATGAGGGTCACTCCTGGCCATAGGCTTCTTACAGGAAGC
>NW_027131476.1:0-2432 GCF_026122565.2 Emydura macquarii macquarii
TTCACAGAGCTAGGGGTGCCCCTGCAGGCTCAGGGATTGTCTCAGATTCAGAGTATCTTATCCCAGTAAGAGGCCCCGCAGGCTGATGTGCTCCACCTGGCAGGTGTAGACATCCCCGGGGGCAGGGGTCATCTCCCGCATCCCCAGGATCTGGAAGGTCCAGTCCGTGTTCTGGAGCAGCTCTGTGGGCACCAGCCCGGCCGGCTGCTCCTGCCTGTTCTTGAGCCACTTGATCTCGATCCCTGAGGGGTAAAACCCCGTCCTGGAGCAAACCAGCAGGTGGGGGTGGGGCCAGGACCCTGATTTCATGAGGGAAACTTTCACCATGGGCTGAACTGGGAAGGAGGAGAGAGAGAAGGGAAAGGGGGAGAGAGGGAGAGGGACTCAGGTTCCAGCTCCAATTTTCACACCTTCCTTGGAAGGAGATTCCCAGAACCGAGGTCTCTGCTCAGCGGCGCTTTGCACAGCTGGGGGCTCTGGGCAATGAGCCAGGTGGGTTCTCAGCACCGCCAGTGTCACTAGCAGAGCCCCAGGGACCCAGCCAGACCCCAGGGCTGCTCCCACGGGGCAGCAGGAGACTCGCCCAGACGGAGAACGTCTCTGCCCAGCTCTGAGCATTGCCCCAGGGATTGGGCGCCCCCAGCCAAGGGGCCGGGCAGCATCAGGCCAGGCAGCAGCATCAATTGCCAGGCTTAGTTAGGCTCAGCTGCCCCCTTCCCAGAGTGTGGGGGGAGGGGAGGGGACGCAGTGTCCCCAGCAGCAGCAGCAGCTGGCAGAGGGTCAGGAGCAGACAGGGCAGGATGTGAAGGGCAGCAGGGAGAGACACCAGGCAGGTTAGCTTCGTTTAACCCTTTTGGTGCTGTCTCTGCCTGATCCACTCAGCTCCTCCAGAGCCACTTCCCAGGTGAGGAGCACAGAGCCCTGGGCAGAGGGTGGCTTCAGTGGATTGTGCAAGAGCGCCCCCCTGTGGCCAGTAACAGGAATGAAGTTGCTCACCCTGTCAGGGAAAGGCCGGCTCCTGCCCTAGACGCAGGAGAGGCTGCACCCCTTTCGAACTCCTGGATTCCACGGCCAGCAGGGACCATGGGGACCGTCTAGTCTGACCCCCTGTGCAGCACAGGGCAGTGCCCTGCCCCACGATGAGCCCTAGAGCAGATCTCTGAGAAAGACAGCCAGTCGTGAGCTAAACATTGCCGGGGTGGAGAATCCACCACAGCCCTTGGTAACTCATTCCCATGGTTATTTACCCTGTTAAAAATGTCCCCCTTATTTCCAGTCTGAATTTGTCTAGCCTCAGCATCCAGCCGTTGGAGCACGTCACACCCTTGTCTCGCAGACAGCAGAGTCCATTATTAAATGTCTGTCCCCTCCCTGTAGGTACTTATGGACTGTAATCAAGCCACCCCTTTGTTAAGCTAGATAGAGGCTCGGGAATTCAATCTAAGTATGGCCTCCATTCTTTGCTCCGAGGCATACACATTTATATGTAGTGTGGTAAACAGCCAGCTCCTCCCTAGTGGGTCTCACGCTTCAACCCCTTGTAGTGGGCCAGGGAGTCCCCAGTAACCCTGTCTCCCCTTGGAAGTACCTTGCTGTAGCTTCCTTCTGCTGGCTGGGACCAGAGGTTTTCTCCTTCTGTATCTGCAGAGAAGCCCAGTCTCCTGGCCAGCAGGGGGTCTCCTCCAGCTGCTACCAGCCTTCTGACAGCTTTCTCCCCCTCCCTCTAGGGAAGGCAGGGTTTAAGTACACCTGGACTAGCTCTTCACTGGGTCCAGGTGTCTCTAATTGCCCTGCAATCATCTCTCCCCTGCTTGCAGGAAAAAGGGTTTTTGGCCTCCTAGGGCTCACACTCTGGCCTTGATATGCCCTTTTGAGGCCCTCTGGCCTGACTTTATCACAGTAGCCATATTAAAACCCATATTGTTTGCCTGTTCGCTCTTATATCAGTGACCTGTCCTCTTCGTTATTTAGGCCCTGCCCCAATTTTTGTGCCATCTGCAAACTCCTGCCGGGCTGGTAGTTTTGCATTTTTATGTTTAACGCTTTCTAGTTTCACTCTGGATGTTGTCATTATCAATGGAAATACCTGATCCTCGCTAAATTGTTGAAGTCTAGGGTGGTGTTTCTCAAGCTTTTTGATACCAGGGACTGGCTTCCTCTACTGTGTCAGGGAGTTCTCAGGCTTTCTATACTGTGTCAGGCAGATCTCAGGGACCAGTGCCCGTCCATGGACCGGTCATTGAGAAACACTGGTCTAGGGTATCTTGTGGCAGTGAGTTCCACAGCTCAGTGAATACATGGGGCCCTTCAAAGCTGCCCAGAGCTCAAGCAGCTGCCAGGGCCGGCTCTGTTGCCCATCGGAAGCGGGGTCCAAAATTCAGGCCGCACCAATGTGGCTTCAATCCTCTGTCATCCCCCAACCCAGCTTGCCC
>NW_027131477.1:0-2449 GCF_026122565.2 Emydura macquarii macquarii
GGTGGGTGGTGACACCACAGCCTCCTCCAGCCAGTATTTCCATGTGTCGATCATCCCAAAACACGGGAGATTCCTTCGCTTTATGGTCAACCGATTCCATTACCATTCAGCTTTTCAGCGGCTTCAGGTCTTCACAAAATGCTTGGCCATGGTGACAGCATTCCTCAGAAAGAGGAGGATTCAGGTCTAACCATACTTGGACGATTGGTTGATCAAGTGGACAGTGGATCAGACAAGTGGAATTAGACATAGAGTTCATAAAGCTGACATGTGCCAGACTAGGCCTCCTGATCACCACACAATGGGACCTTAACTTGGTGCTTTCAGCACTGATGAAACCACTGTTTGAGCCATTGGTGACATGCTCCCTCCTGTATGTATTGTGGAAGGTGGCCTTCCTAGTGGCCATTACATCGGCCAGGAGAGTTTGGAACTTAAAGCCCTGACTTTGGAGCCTCTTTATATGCTCTTCTTCAAGGACAACCTCATCAGATTTCTTTTGGCCCAATCCTCCAGTTTGTTAAAGTCCTTCTGTATCCTATCCCTACCCTCCAGGGTATCTACCACTCCCCCTAGCTTAGTGTCATCTGTAAACTTGCTGAAGGTGCAATCTACCCCATCCTCTAGATCATTAATGAAGATGTTGAACAAAACCGGCCCCAGCACTAGGGTGGACATTAGGAAAAAGTTTTTCACTAGGAGGGTGGTGAAGCACTGGAATGGGTTACCTAGGGAGGTGGTGGAATCTCCATCCTTAGAGGTTTTAAGCTGAGGCTTGACAAAGCCCTGGCTGGGATGATATAGCTGAGGTTAGTCCTGCTTTGAGCAGGCGGTTGGACTAGATGACCTCCTGAGGTCCCTTCCAACTCTATGATTCTATCTGCGACCGCACCCAGTCTTCTTCCAGAAGGTAGTTTCATAGTTCCATTCAAACCAGGCAATTTTCTTCCAGTTTTTTATCTCAAACCAAATGCTAATGGCCATGAACAGAGACTTCACTCTGTGGACGTTAGGATGATGTCAGCTTTCTATATTAAAAGAATGAAACCATTTAGGAAAACAGCTCAACATTTTGTTGCAGTGGCAGACAGAATGAAGGGTCTCCCAGTCTCCTTCCAAAGGATCTCATCATGGATGACGTAATGCATCAAGACCTGTTACAAACTGGCAAATGTGCCTGCCCCAGCACTGACAGCACACTCCACAAGAGTCCAGACTGCCTCAACAGCTTTCTTAGTTCAAGTCTCAATTCAGGACATCTATAGGACAACAACGTGGTCATCCATTCACACTCTCATTGCACACTATGCCATCACTCATAGACTCTAAGGTCACAAGGGACCAATATGATCATCTAGTAGGACCTCCTGCACAATGCAGGCCAGAGAACCTCACCCACCCACTCCTCTAACAAACCTCTAACCTATGATTTATTAAAGTCCTCAAATCATGGTTTAAGACTTTTAAGGTACAGAGAGTCCACCAGCAAGTGAGCTGTGCCATGCTACAGAGTAAGGCGAAAACCCTCCAGACCCTTTGCCAATCTGCCCTAGGGAAAATTCGTTCCTGACCCCAAATATGGTGATCAGTTAAACCTTGATCAGGTGGGCAAGGCTCACCAGCCAGCCACCCAAGAAAGAATTCTCTGTAATAACTCAGAACCCACCCCATCTAACATGCCTTCACAGGCCATTGGCATATCTACCACCAGTAGTCAAAGATCAGTCAATTGCCAAACTAGGCTGTCCCATCTTACCATCCCCTCCATAAATTTATCAAACTCAGTTCTGAAGCCAGCTAGGTTTTTTGCTCCCACTGCTCCCCTTGGAAGGCTATTCTAGAACTTCACCCCTCTGATGGTTAGAAACCTGTGTCTAATTTAAAGTCTAAACTTCCTGATGGCCAGTTTATATCCATTAGTTCTTGTGTCCACACTGGCGCCCAATTTAAATAATTCCTCTCCCTTCCTGATATTTATCCCTCTGATGTATTTATAGAGAGCAATCATATCCCCCCCTCAACCTTCTTTTGGTTAGGCTAAACAAACCAAGCTCTTTGAGTCTCCTTTCATAAGGCAGGTTTTCCATTCCATGGATCGTCCTCATAGCCCTTCTCTGCACCTGTTCCAGTTTGAATTCATCTTTCTTAAACATGGGGGACCAGAACTGCACACAGTATTCCAGATGGGGGTCTCACCAGCACCTTGTATAGTGGTACTAACACCTCCCTATCTCTCCTGGAAATACCTTGTCTGATGCATCCAAGGACTGCATTAGTTTTTTTCACAGCCACATCACATTGGCGGCTCATAGTCATCCTCTGATCAACCAATACACCCAGGTCCTTCTCCTCCTCTGTCACTTCCAACTGATGCAGCCCCAGCTTATAGCAGAAATTCTTATTAGTCCCTAAATGCATGACCTTGCACTTTCCACTATTAAATTTCATC
>NW_027131478.1:0-24046 GCF_026122565.2 Emydura macquarii macquarii
TCCTCAGAGTGCCGCAGACACCTAAATGGCGAAAACAATGTAGATGCTTCTACACTTTTAGCTTTTGTTATCAAAGCCAATATGGCAAAAACAACGAGGGTTCCGCGGCACTCTAAAGACTTTAGTCTTTAGAGTGCCACGGAACCCTCGTTGCAGAAAATAATGTAGATGCTCCTACACTTTGAGCTTTTGTTATCAAAGCCAATATGGCAAAAACAACGAGGGTTCCGCAGCACTCTAAAGACTAAAGCCGAAAACAATTTAGATGCTTCTACACTTCGAGCTTTTGTTATCAAAACCAATATGGCATCAAAGCCAATATGGCAAAAACAACGACGGTTCCGTTGCCGAGCACTCTAAAGACTGTTAGTCAATTCAGAGTTCCGCGGAACCCTCGTAAAGCCGAAAACAATGTAGATGCTTCTACACTTTGAGCTTTTGTTATCAAAGCCAAATAGGCAAAAACAACGAGGGTTCCGCGTCACTCTAAAGACTAAAGCCGAAAACAATTTAGATGCTTCTACACTTTGAGCTTTTGTTATCAAAGCCAATATGCAAAAACAAAGAGGTTCCGCGGCACTCTAAAGACTTTATTCTTTAGAGTGCCGCTAACCCTCGTTGCCGAGAACAATGTAGATGCTTCTACACTTTGAGCTTTTGTTATCAAAGTCAATATGGCAAAAAAAACGAGGGTTCCGCGGCACTCTAAAGACTAAAGCCGAAAACAATTTAGATGCTTCTACACTTTGAGCTTTTGTTATCAAAGCCAATATGGCAAAAACAACGAGGGTTCCGCGGTACTCTAAAGACTTTATTGTTCAGAGTGCCACGGAACACTCGTTGCCGAAAACAATGTAGATGCTTCTACACTTTGAGCTTTTGTTATCAAAGCCATTATGGCAAAAACAACGAGGGTTCCGCGGCACTCTAAAGACTTTATTGTTCAGAGTGCCACGGAACACTCGTTGCCGAAAACAATGTAGATGCTTCTACACTTTGAGCTTTTGTTATCAAAGCCAATATGGCAAAAACAACGAGGGTTCCGCGGCACTCTAAAGACTTTAGTCTTTAGAATGCCACAAACCCTCGTTGCGGAAAACAATGTAGATGCTTCTACACTTTGAGCTTTTATTATCAAAACCAATATGGCAAAAACAACGAGGGTTCCGTGGCACTCTAAAGACTTTAGTCTTTAGAATGCCACAAAACCTCGTTGCGGAAAACAATGTAGATGCTTCTACACTTTGAGATTTTATTATCAAAGCCAATATGGCAAAAACAACGAGGGTTCCGTGGCACTCTAAAGACTAAAGCCGAAAACAATTTAGATGCTTCTACAGTTTGAGCTTTTGTTATCAAAACCAATGTGGCATCAAAGCCAATATTGCAAAAACAACGAGGGTTCCGCGGCACTCTAAAGAGTCTTTAGAGTGCCACGTAATGCTCCCACTTTGAGTCAAAGCCAATGTATCAAAGCCTGCCGAAAACAATGTAGATGCTTCTACATTTTGAGCTTTTGTTATCAAAGCCAATGTGGCATCAAAGCCAATATGGCAAAAACAACGAGGGTTCCGCGGCACTCTAAGGACTTCAGTCTTTAGAGTGCCGCGGAAAACAATTTAGTCTTCTCAAAGCCGCGTTGCCGAAAACAATGTAGATGCTTCTACACTTTGAGCTTTTGTTATCAAAGCCAATATGGCAAAAACAATGAGGGTTCCGCGGCAATTTAGTCCTCAGAGTGCCGCAGACACCTCGTAGCCGAAAACAATGTAGATGCTTCTACACTTTTAGCTTTTGTTATCAAAGCCAATATGGCAAAAACAACGAGGGTTCCGCGGCACTCTAAAGACTTTAGTCTTTAGAGTGCCACAAACCCTCGTTGCAGAAAATAATGTAGATGCTCCTACACTTTGAGCTTTTGTTATCAAAGCCAATATGGCAAAAACAACGAGGGTTCCGCGGCACTCTAAAGACTAAAGCCGAAAACAATTTAGATGCTTCTACACTTTGAGCTTTTGTTATCAAACCAATGTGGCATCAAAGCCAATATGGCAAAAACAACGACGGTTCCGCGGCACTATAAAGACTCTAGTCTTCAGAGTGCCGCGGAACCCTCGTAGCCGAAAACAATGTAGATGCTTCTACACTTTGAGCTTTTGTTATGAAAGCCAAATAGGCAAAAAACAACGAGGGTTCCGCGTCACTCTAAAGACTAAAGCCGAAAACAATTTAGATGCTTCTACACTTTGAGCTTTTGTTATCAAAGCCAATATGCAAAAACAAAGAGGGTTCCGCGGCACTCTAAAGACTTTATTCTTTAGAGTGCCGCGTAACCCTCGTTGCCGAGAACAATGTAGATGCTTCTACACTTTGAGCTTTTGTTATCAAAGTCAATATGGCAAAAAAAACGAGGGTTCCGCGGCACTCTAAAGACTAAAGCCGAAAACAATTTAGATGCTTCTACACTTTGAGCTTTTGTTATCAAAGCCAATATGGCAAAAACAACGAGGGTTCTGCGGTACTCTAAAGACTTTATTCTTTAGAGTGCCGCGTAACCCTCGTTGCCGAGAACAATGTAGATGCTTCTACACTTTGAGCTTTTGTTATCAAAGCCAATATGGCAATAACAATGAGGGTTCTGCGGCAATTTAGTCTTCAGAGTGCCGCAGACACCTCGTAGCCGAAAACAATGTAGATGCTTCTACACTTTTAGCTTTTGTTATCAAAGCCAATATGGCAAAAACAACGAGGGTTCCGTTGCACTCTAAAGACTTTAGTCTTTAGAGTGCCACGGAACACTCTTTGCCGAAAGCAATGTAGATGCTTCTACACTTTGAGCTTTTGTTATCAAAGCCAATGTGGCATCAAAGCCAGTATGGCAAAAACAACGAGGGTTCCGCGGCCCTCTAAAGACTTTAGTCTTTACAGTGCCGCGGAACCTCGTTGCCGAAAACAATGTAGATGCTTCTACACTTTGAGCTTTTGTTATCAAAGCCAATGTGGCATCAAAGCCAATATGGCAAAAACAACGAACCCTCGTTGCCGAGAACAATGTAGATGCTTCTACACTTTGAGCTTTTGTTATCAAAGCCAATATGGCAAAAACAACGATGGTTCCGCGGCACTCTAAAGACTTTATTGTTCAGAGTGCCGCGGAACCCTCGTTGCCGAGAACAATGTAGATGCTTCTATACTTTGAGCTTTTGTTATCAAAGCCAATATGGCAAAAACAACGAGGGTTCTGCGGCACTCTAAAGACTTTATTGTTTATAGTGCCGCGGAACCCTCGTTGCCGAGAACAATGTAGATGTTTCTACACTTTGAGCTTTTGTTATCAAAGCCAATATGGCAAAAACAACGAGGGTACTGCGGCACTTTAGTCTTTAGAGTGCCGCAGACACCTCGTAGCCGAAAACAATGTAGATGCTTCTACACTTTGGCACTTTACTCTAAAGTCTTTAGAGTGCCGCGGAACACTCGTTGCCGAAAACAATGTAGATGCTTCTACACTTTGAGCTTTTGTTATCAAAGCCAATATGGCAAAAACAACGAGGGTTCCGCGGCACTCTAAAGACTTTAGTCTTTAGAATGCCACAAACCCTCGTTGCGGAAAACAATGTAGATGCTTCTACACTTTGAGCTTTTATTATCAAAGCCAATATGGCAAAAACAACGAGGGTTCCGCGGCACTCTAAAGACTAAAGCCGAAAACAATTTAGATGCTTCTACACTTTGAGCTTTTGTTATCAAAACCAATGTGGCATCAAAGCCAATATGGCAAAAACAACGATGGTTCCGCGGCACTATAAAGACTCTGCCGCGGAAGTCTTCAAGTAGATGCTTCTACACTTTGAGCTTTTGTTATCAAAGCCAAATAGGCAAAAACTACTAAAGCCGAAAACAATTTAGATGCTTCTACACTTTGAGCTTTTGTTATCAAAGCCAATATGGCAAAAACAATGAGGGTTCCACGGCACTCTAAAGACTTTAGTCTTTAGAGTGCCGCGGAACCCTCGTTGCCGAGGAACAATGTAGATGCTTCTACACTTTGAGCTTTTGTTATCAAAGCCAATATGGTAGATTTAGTCTTCTACACTTTAGATGCTTCTACACTTTTAGCTTTTGTTATCAAAGCCAATATGGCAAAAACAACGAGGGTTCCGTTGCGACACTTTAGTCTTTAGAGTGCCACCGGAACCCACGTTGCTGAAAACAATGTAGATGCTTCTACACTTTGAGCTTTTGTTATCAAAGCCAATATGGCAAAAACAACGAGGGTTCTAAAGCCGAAAACAATTTAGATGCTTTACACTTTGAGCTTTTGTTATCAAAACCAATGTGGCATCAAAGCGAATATTGCAAAAACAACGACCGGCACGTTAGCCGAGAAAACAATGGAGATGCTTCTACACTTTGAGCTTTTGTTATCAAAGCCAATATGGCAAAAACAACGAGGGACTCGTTTAGTCTTTAGAGTGCCGCGGAACCCTCGTTGCCGAAAACAATGTAGATGCTTCTACACTTTGAGCTTTTGTTATCAAAGCCAATATGGCAAAAACAACGAGGGTTCAGCGGCACTTTAGTCTTTAGAGTGCCGCGGAACCCTCGTTGCCGAAAACAATGTAGATGCTTCTACACTTTGAGCTTTTGTTATCAAAGCCAATATGGCAAAAACAACGAGTGCCGCGGGTTCTGGGCTTCTACACTTTGAGCTTTTGTTATCAAAGCCACTTTAGTCTTTAGAGTGCCGCGGAACTCTCGTTGCCGAAAACAATGGAGATGCTTCTACACTTTGAGCTTTTGTTATCAAAGCCAATATGGCAAAAACAACGAGGGTTCCGCGGCACTCTAAAGACTTTAGTCTTTATAGTGCCGCGGAACCCTCGTTGCCAAGAACAATGTAGATGCTTCTACACTTTGAGCTTTTGTAATCAAAGCCAATATGGCAAAAACAACGAGGGTTCTGCGTCACTTTAGTCTTTAGAGTGCCGCGGAACACTCGTTGCCGAAAACAATGGAGATGCTTCTACACTTTGAGCTTTTGTTATCAAAGCCAATATGGCAAACACAACAAGGGTTCGGCGGCACTCTAAAGACTTTAGTCTTTAGAGTGCCGCGGAAACCTCGTTGCCGAAAACAATGGAGATGCTTCTACACTTTGAGCTTTTGTTATCAAAGCCAATATGGCAAAAACAACGAGGGTTCTGCGGCACTTTAGTCTTTACAGTGCCGCGGAAGCCTCGTTGCTGAAAACAATGGAGATGCTTCTACACTTTGAGCTTTTGTTATCAAAGCCAATATGGCAAAAACAACAAGGGTTCGGCGGCACTCTAAAGACTTTAGTCTTTAGAGTGCCGCGGAACTCTCGTTGCCGAAAACAATGGAGATGCTTCTAAACTTTGAGCTTTTGTTATCAAAGCCAATATGGCAAAAACAAAGAGGGTTCGGCGGCACTTTTGTCTTTAGAGTGCCGCAGAAACCTCGTTGCCTAGAACAATGTAGATGCTTCTACACTTTGTGCTTTTGTTATCAAAGCCAATATGGCAAAAACAACGAGGGTTCCGCGTCACTTTAGTTTTTAGAGTGCCGCGGAACACTCGTTGCCGAAAACAATGTAGATGCTTCTAAACTTTGAGCTTTTGTTATCAAAGCCAATATGGCAAAAACAACGAGGGTTCCGCGGCACTCTAAAGACTTAAGTCTAAAGGGTGCCGCGGAACCCTCGTTGCCGAAAACAATGTAGATGCTTCTACACTTTTAGCTTTTGTTATCAAAGCCAATATGGCAATAACAATGAGGGTTCTGCGGCAATTTAGTCTTCAGAGTGCCGCAGACACCTCGTAGCCGAAAACAATGTAGATGCTTCTACACTTTTAGCTTTTGTTATCAAAGCCAATATGGCAAAAACAACGAGGGTTCCGTTGCACTCTAAAGACTTTAGTCTTTAGAGTGCCACGGAACACTGAGCTTTTGTTATCAAAGCCAACATGGCAAAAACAACGAGGGTTCGCGGCACTCTAAAGACTTTTTGCCAAGCAATGTAGATGCTTCTACACTTTGAGCTTTTGTTATCAAAGCCAATGTGGCATCAAAGCCAGTATGGCAAAAACAACGAGGGTTCCGCGGCACTCTAAAGACTTTAGTCTTTACAGTGCCGCGGAACCCTCGTTGCCGAGAACAATGTAGATGCTTCTATACTTTGAGCTTTTGTTATCAAAGCCAATATGGCAAAAACAATGAGGGTTCTGCGGCACTCTAAAGACTTTATTGTTTATAGTGCCGCGGAACCCTCGTTGCCGAGAACAATGTAGATGTTTCTACACTTTGAGCTTTTGTTATCAAAGCCAATATGGCAAAAACAACGAGGGTACTGCGGCACTTTAGTCTTTAGAGTGCCGCAGACACCTCGTAGCCGAAAACAATGTAGATGCTTCTACACTTTGAGCTTTTGTTATCAAAGCCAATATGGCAAAAACAACGAGGGTTCCGCGGCACTCTAAAGACTTTAGTCTTTAGAATGCCACAAACCCTCGTTTCGGAAAACAATGTAGATGCTTCTACACTTTGAGCTTTTATTATCAAAGCCAATATGGCAAAAACAACGAGGGTTCCGCGGCACTCTAAAGACTAAAGCCGAAAACAATTTAGATGCTTCTACACTTTGAGCTTTTGTTATCAAAACCAATGTGGCATCAAAGCCAATATGGCAAAAACAACGACGGTTCCGCGGCACTATAAAGACTCTAGTCTTCAGAGTGCCGCGGAACCCGCGTAGCCGAAAACAATGTAGATGCTTCTACACTTTGAGCTTTTGTTATGAAAGCCAAATAGACAAAAACAACGAGGGTTCCGCGTCACTCTAAAGACTAAAGCCGAAAACAATTTAGATGCTTCTACACTTTGAGCTTTTGTTATCAAAGCCAATATGCAAAAACAAAGAGAGTTCCACGGCACTCTAAAGACTTTATTCTTTAGAGTGCCGCGTAACCCTCGTTGCCGAGAACAATGTAGATGCTTCTTACACTTTGAGCTTTTGTTATCAAAGCCAATATGGCAATAACAATGAGGGTTCTGCGGCAATTTAGTCTTCAGAGTGCCGCAGACACCTCGTAGCCGAAAACAATGTAGATGCTTCTACACTTTTAGCTTTTGTTATCAAAGCCAATATGGCAAAAACAACGTGGGTTCCGTTGCACTCTAAAGACTTTAGTCTTTAGAGTGCCACGGAACACTCTTTGCCGAAAGCAATGTAGATGCTTCTACACTTTGAGCTTTTGTTATCAAAGCCAATATGGCAAAAACAACGAGGGTTCCGCGGCACTCTAAAGACTAAAGCCGAAAACAATTTAGATGCTTCTACACTTTGAGCTTTTGTTATCAAAACCAATGTGGCATCAAAGCGAATATGGCAAAAACAACGATGGTTCCGCGGCACTATAAAGACTCTAGTCTTCAGAGTGCCGCGGAACCCTACTTGCCGAAAACAATGGAGATGCTTCTACACTTTGAGCTTTTGTTATCAAAGCCAATATGGCAAAAACAATGAGGGTTCCGCAGCACTTTAGTCTTTAGAGTGCCGCGGAACCCTCGTTGCCGAAAACAATGTAGATGCTTCTACACTTTGAGCTTTTGTTATCAAAGCCAATATGGCAAAAACAACGAGGGTTCCGCGACACTTTAGTCTTTAGAGTGCCACCCGACCCACGTTGCTGAGAACAATGTAGATGCTTCTACACTTTGAGCTTTTGTTATCAAAGCCAATATGGCAAAAACAACGAGGGTTCCGCGACACTTTAGTCTTTAGAGTGCCGCGGAACACTCGTTGCCGAAAAATAAGGAGATGCTTCTACACTTTGAGCTTTTGTTATCAAAGCCAATATGGCAAAAACAAAGAGTGTTCAGCGGCTCGTTTGTATTTAGAGTGCCGCGGAACCCTCGTTGCCGAAAACAATGTAGATGCTTCTACACTTTGAGTTTTTGTTATCAAAGCCAATATGGCAAAAACAACGAGGGTTCTGCGTCACTTTAGTCTTTAGAGTGCCGCGGAACACTCGTTGCCGAAAACAATGGAGATGCTTCTACACTTTGAGCTTTTGTTATCAAAGCCAATATGGAAAAAACAACGAGGGTTCCGCGGCACTCTAAATACTTTAGTCTTTATAGTGCCGCGGAACCCTCGTTGCCAAGAACAATGTAGATGCTTCTACAGTTTGAGCTTTTGTAATCAAAGCCAATATGGCAAAAACAACGAGGGTTCTGCGTCACTTTAGTCTTTAGAGTGCCGCGGAACACTCGTTGCCGAAAACAATGGAGATGCTTCTACACTTTGAGCTTTTGTTATCAAAGCCAATATGGCAAACACAACAAGGGTTCGGCGGCACTCTAAAGACTTTAGTCTTTAGAGTGCCGCGGAACCCTCGTTGCCGAAAACAATGGAGATGCTTCTACACTTTGAGCTTTTGTTATCAAAGCCAATATGGCAAAAACAACGAGGGTTCTGCGGCACTTTAGTCTTTACAGTGCCGCGGAAGCCTCGTTGCTGAAAACAATGGAGATGCTTCTACACTTTGAGCTTTTGTTATCAAAGCCAATATGGCAAAAACAACAAGGGTTCGGCGGCACTCTAAAGACTTTAGTCTTTAGAGTGCCGCGGAACTCTCGTTGCCGAAAACAATGGAGATGCTTCTAAACTTTGAGCTTTTGTTATCAAAGCCAATATGGCAAAAACAAAGAGGGTTCGGCGGCACTTTTGTCTTTAGAGTGCCGCAGAAACCTCGTTGCCTAGAACAATGTAGATGCTTCTACACTTTGTGCTTTTGTTATCAAAGCCAATATGGCAAAAACAACGAGGGTTCCGCGTCACTTTAGTTTTTAGAGTGCCGCGGAACACTCGTTGCCGAAAACAATGTAGATGCTTCTAAACTTTGAGCTTTTGTTATCAAAGCCAATATGGCAAAAACAACGAGGGTTCCGCGGCACTCTAAAGACTTAAGTCTAAAGGGTGCCGCGGAACCCTCGTTGCCGAAAACAATGTAGATGCTTCTACACTTTGAGCTTTTGTTATCAAAGCCAATATGGCAAAAACAACGAAGGTTCCGCGGCACTTTAGTTTTTAGAGTGCCGCGGAACACTCGTTGCCGAAAACAATGCAGATGCTTCTACACTTTGATCTTTTGTTATCAAAGCCAATATGGCAAAACAACGACGGTTCCGCGGCACTTTAGTTTTTAAAGTGCCGCGGAACCCTCGTTGCCGAGAACAATGTAGATGCTTCTACACTTTGAGCTTTTGTTATCAAAGCCAATATGTCAAAAACAACGAGGGTTCCGCGGCACTTAGTCTTTAGAGTGCCGCGGAACCCTCGTTGCCGAAAGCAATGTAGATGCTTCTACACTTTGAGTTTTTGTTATAAAAGCCAATATGGCAAAAACAACGAGGGTTGTGCGGAACTTTAGTCTTTAGAGTGCCGCGGAGCCCTCGTTGCCGAAAACAATGCAGATGCTTCTACACTTTGAGCTTTTGTTATCAAAGCCAATATGGCAAAAAGAACAAGGGTTCGTCGGCACTCTAAAGACTTTAGTCTTTAGAGACCCGCGGAACTCTCGTTGCCGAAAAAAATGGTCTTGTTTCTACACTTTGAGCTTTTGGTTGAAACCCAAATTTGGAAAAACCAACGACGGTTCCGCGTCACTTTAGTTTTTAAAGTGCCGCGGAACCCTCGTTGCCGAGAACAATGTAGATGCTTCTACACTTTGAGCTTTTGTTATCAAAGCCAATATGTCAAAAACAACGAGGGTACCGCGGCACTTAGTCTTTAGAGTCCCGCGGAACCCTCGTTGCCGAAAGCAATGTAGATGCTTCTACACTTTGAGTTTTTGTTATCAAAGCCAATATGGCAAAAACAACGAGGGTTCTGCGGAACTTTTGTCTTTAGAGTGCCGCGGAGCCCTCGTTGCCGAAAACAATGCAGATGCTTCTACACTTTGAGCTTTTGTTATCAAAGCCAATATGGCAAAAACAACAAGGGTTCGTCGGCACTCTAAAGACTAAAGTCTTTAGAGTGCCGCGGAACCCTCGTTGCCGAGAACAATGTAGATCCTTCTACACCTTGAGCTTTTGTTATCAAAGCCAATATGGCAAAAACAACGAGGGTTCTGCGGCACTTTAGTCTTTACAGTGCCGCGGAACCCTCGTTGCCGAAAACAATGTAGATGCTTCTACACTTTGAGCTTTTGTTATCAAAGCCAATATGGCAAAAAAAACGAGGGTTCCGCGGCACTCTAAAGACTTTACTTTAGAGTGCCGCTGAACCCTCGTTGCCGAAAACAATGTAGATGCTTCTACACTTTGAGTTTTTGTTATCAAAGCCAATATGGCAAAAACAACGAGGGTTCTGCGTCACTTTAGTCTTTAGAGTGCCGCGGAACACTCGTTGCCGAAAACAATGGAGATGCTTCTACACTTCGAGCTTTTGTTATCAAAGCCAATATGGAAAAAACAATGCGGGTGCCGCGGCACTTTAGTCTTTAGAGTGCCGCGGAACCCTCCTTGCCGAAAGCAATGTAGATGCTTCTACACTTTGAGTTTTTGTTATCAAAGCCAATATGGCAAAAACAACGACGGTTCCGTGGCACTTTAGTTTTTAGAGTGCCGCGGAACACTCGTTGCCGAAAACAATGTAGATGCTTCTACACTTTGAGCTTTTGTTATCAAAGCCAATATGGCAAAAACAACGACGGTTCCGCGGCACTTTAGTTTTTAGAGTGCCGCGGAACCCTCGTTGCCGAGAACAATGTAGAAGCTTCTACACCTTGAGCTTTTGTTATCAAAGCAAATATGGCACAAACAACAAGGGTTCGGCGGCATTCTAAAGACTTTAGTCTTTAGAGTCCCGCGGAACTCTCGTTGCCGAAAACAATGGAGATGCTTCTACACTTTGAGCTTTTGGTATCAAAGCCAATATGGCAAAAACAACGAGGGTTCCGCGGCACTCTAAAGACTTTATTCTTTAGAGTGCCACGGAACCCTCGTTGCCGAGAACAATGTAGATGCTTCTACACTTTGAGTTTTTGTTATCAAAGCCAATATGGCAAAAACAACGAGGGTTCCGTGGCACTCTAAAGACTTTAGTATTTAGAGTGCCGTGGAACCTCGTTGCCGAGAAAAAGTAGTTGCTTCTACACTTTGAGCTTTTGTTATCAAAGCCAATATGGCAAAAACAACGATGGTTCCGCGGCACTCTAAAGACATTATTCTTTAGAGTGCCGCGGAACCCTCGTTGCAGAGAACAAAGTAGATGCTTCTACACTTTGAGCTTTTATTATCAAAGTCAACATTGCAAAATCAACGAGGGTTCTGCGGCCCTTTAGTCTTTAGACAGCCGCATACCATCGTTGCTGAAAACAATGTAGATGCTTCTACACTTTGAGCTTTTGTTATCAAAGCCAATATGGCAAAAACAACAAGGGTTCCGCGACACACTAAAGACTTTAGTCTTTAGAGTGCCACAAACCCTCGTTGCGGAAAACAATGTAGATGCTTCTACACTTTGAGGTTTTGTTATCAAAGCCAATAAGGCAAAAACAACGAGGGTTCCGCGGCACTCTAAAGACTTTAGTCTTTAGAATGCCGCGTAACCCTCGTTGCCGAAAACAATGTAGATGCTTGTACACTTTGAGCTTTTGTTATCAAAGCCAATGTGGCATCAAAGCCAGTATGGCAAAAACAACGAACCCTGGTTGCCGAGAACAATGTAGATGCTTCTACACTTTTAGCTTTTGTTATCAAAGCCAATATGAGAAAAACAACGAGGGTTCCGCGGCACTTTAAAGACTTTAATCTTTAGAGTGCCGCCGAACCCTCGTTGCCGAAAACAATGTAGATGCTTCTACTCTTTGAGCTTTTGTTTTCAAAGTTAATATGTCAAAAACAACGAGGGTTCAGCGGCACTCTAGTCTTCAGAGTGCCGCGGAACCCTCGAAGCCGAAAACAATGTAGATGCTTCTACACTTTGAGCTTTTGTTATCAAAGCCAATATGGCAAAAACAACGAGGGTTCCGAGGCACTCTAAAGACTTTATTGTTTAGAGTGCCGCGGAACCCTCGTTGCCAAAAACAATGTAGATGCTTGTACACTTTGAGCTTTTGTTATCAAAGCCAATGTGGCATCAAAGCCAGTATGGCAAAAACAACGAGGGTTCCGCGGCACTCTAAAGACTTCAGTCTTTAGAGTGCCGCGGAACCCTCGTTGCCGAAAACAATGTAGATGCTTCTACACTTTGAGCTTTTGTTATCAAAGCCAATATGGCAAAAACATAGAGGGTTCGGCGGCACTCTAGTCTTCAGAGTGCCGCGGAACACTCGTTGCCGAAAACAATGTAGATGCTTCTACACTTTGAGCTTTTGTTATCAAAGCCAATATGGCAAAAACAACGAGGGTTGCGCGGCACTCTAAAGACTTTAGTCTTTAGAGTGCCGCGGAACCCTCGTTGCCGAAAACAATGTAGATGCTTCTACACTTTGGGCTTTTTTTATCAAAGCCAATATGGCAAAAACAACGAGTGTTCCGCGGCCCGCTAAAGACTTTAGGTTTTAGAGTGCCGCGGAACCCTCCTTGCCGAAAACAATGTAGATGCTTCTACACTTTGAGCTTTTATTATCAAAGTCAACATTGCAAAATTAACGAGGGTTCTGCGGACCTTTAGTCTTTAGAGCGCCGCATACCATCTTTGCTGAAAACAATGTAGATGCTTCTACACTTTGAGCTTTTGTTATCCAAGCCAATATGGCAAAAACAATGAGGGTTCTGCGGCAATTTAGTCTTCAGAGTGCCGCAGACACCTCGTAGCCGAAAACAATGTAGATGCTTCTACACTTTGAGGTTTTGTTATCAAAGCCAATATGGCAAAAACAACGAGGGTTCCGTTGCACTCTAAAGACTTTAGTCTTTAGAGTGCCACGGAACACTCGCTGCCGAAAACAATGTAGATGCTTCTACACTTTGAGCTTTTGTTATCAAAGCCAATATGGCAAAAACAGCAAGGGTTCCGCGGCACTCTAAATACTTTAGTCTTTAGAGTGCCACAAACCCTCGTTGCGGAAAACAATGTAGATGCTTCTACACTTTGAGCTTTTGTTATCAAAGCCAATATGGCAATAACAACAAGGGTTCCGCGGCACTCTAAAGACTTTAGTCTTTAGAATGCCGCGTAACCCTCGTTGCCGAAAACAATGTAGATGCTTGTACACTTTGAGCTTTTGTTATCAAAGCCAATGTGGCATCAAAGCCAGTATGGCAAAAACAACGAGGGTTCCGCGGCACTCTAAAGACTTTAGTCTTTAGAGTGCCGCGGAACCCTCGTTGCCAAAAACAATGTAGATGCTTCTACACTTTGAGCTTTTGTTATCAAAGCCAATGTGGCATCAAAGCCAATATGGCAAGAACAACGAACCCTCGTTGCCGAGAACAATGTAGATGCTTCTACACTTTGAGCTTTTGTTATCAAAGCCAATATGGCAAAAACAACGAGGGTTCCGCGGCACTTTAAAGACTTTAGTCTTTAGAGTGCCGCGGAACCCTCGTTGCCGAAAACAATGTAGATGCTTCTACACTTTGAGCTTTTGTTATCAAAGTCAACATGGCAAAATCAACGAGGGTTCTGCGGCACTTTAGTCTTTAGAGTGCCGCAGACACCTCGTAGCCGAAAACAATGTAGATGCTTCTACACTTTGAGCTTTTGTTATCAAAGCCAATATGGCAAAAACAACAAGGGTTCCGCGGCACTCTAAAGACTTTAGTCTTTAGAGTGCCACAAACCCTCGTTGCGGAAAACAATGTAGATGGTTCTACACTTTGAGCTTTTGTTATCAAAGCCAATATGGCAAAAACAACGAGGGTTCCGCGGCACTCTAAAGACTTTATTGTTTAGAGTGCCGCGGAACCCTCGTTTCCAAAAACAATGTAGATGCTTCTACATTTTGAGCTTTTGTTATCAAAACCAATGTGGCATGAAAGCGAATATGGCAAAAACAACGAGGGTTCCGCGGGACTCTAAAGACTTTAGTCTTTAGAGTGCCGCGAACCCTCGTTGCCGAAAACAATGTAGATGCTTGTACACTTTGAGCTTTTGTTATCAAAGCCAATATGGCAAAAACAACGAGGGTTCCGCGCACTCTAAAGACTTTAGTCTTTAGAGTGCCACAATCCCTCGTTGCCGGAAAACAATGTAGATGCTTCTACATTTTGAGCTTTTGTTATCAAAGCCAATGTGGCATCAAAGCCAATATGGCAAAAACAACGAGGGTTCCGCGGCACTCTAAAGACTTTAGTCTTTAGAGTGCCGTGGAACCCTCATTGCCGAGAACAATGTAGATGTTTCTACACTTTGAGCTTTTGTTATCAAAGCCAATATGGCAAAAACAACGAGGGTTCCGCGGTACTCTAAAGACTTTAGTCTTTAGAGTGCTGCGTATCCCTCGTTGCCGAAAACAATGTAGATGCTTCTACACTTTGAGCTTTTGTTATCAAAGTCAACATGGCAAAATCAACGAGGGTTCTGCAGCAATTTAGTCTTTAGAGTGCCGCAGACACCTCGTAGCCGAAAACAATGTAGATGCTTCTACACTTTGAGCTTTTGTTATCAAAGCCATTATGGCAAAAACAACGAGGGTTCCGTTGCACTCTAAAGACTTTAGTCTTTAGAGTGCCACGGAACCCTCGCTGCCGAAAACAATGTAGATGCTACTACACTTTGAGCTTTTGTTATCAAAGCCAATATGGCAAAAACAATGAGGGTTCCGCGGCACTCTAAAGATTTTAGACTTTAGAATGCCACAAACCCTCGTTGCGGAAAACAATGTAGATGCTTCTACACTTTGAGCTTTTGTTATCAAAGCCAATATGGCAAAAACAACGAGGGTTCCGCGGCACTCTAAAGACTAAAGCCGAAAACAATGTAGATGCTTCTACACTTTGAGCTTTTGTTATCAAAGCCAATATGGCATCAAAGCCAATATGGCAAAAACAACGAGGGTTCCGCGGCACTCTAAAGACTTTAGTCTATAGAGTGCCATGGAACCCTCGTTGCCGAAAACAATGTAGATGCTTCTACACTTTGAGCTTTTGTTATCCAATCCAATATGGCAAAAACAATGAGGGTTCTGCGGCTATTTAGTCTTCAGAGTGCCGCAGACACCTCGTAGCCAAAAACAATGTAGATGCTTCTACATTTTGAGCTTTTGTTATCAAAGCCAATGTGGCATCAAAGCCAATATGGCAAAAACAACGAGGGTTCCGCGGCACTCTAAAGACTTCAGTCTTTAGAGTGCCGCGGAACCCTCGTTGCCGAAAACAATGTAGATGCTTCTACACTTTGAGCTTTTGTTATCAAAGCCAATATGGCAAAAACAAAGAGGGTTCGGCGGCACTCTAGTCTTCAGAGTGCCGCGGAACCCTCGTAGCCGAAAACAATGTAGATGCTTCTACACTTTGAGCTTTTGTTATCAAAGCCAATATGGCAAAAACAACGAGGGTTCCGCGGCACTCTAAAGACTTTATTGTTTAGAGTGCCGCGGAACCCTCGTTGCCGAGAACAATGTAGATATTCTACACTTTGAGCTTTTGTTATCAAAGCCAATATGGCAAAAACAACGAGGGTTCGGCGGTACTCTAAAGACTTTAGTTTTTAGAGTGCCGCGGAACCCCTCGTTGCCGAAAACAATGTAGATGCCGAAAACAATGTAGATGCTTCTACATTTTGAGCTTTTGTTATCAAAGCCAATGTGGCATCAAAGCCAATATGGCAAAAACAAAGAGGGTTCCACGGCACTCTAAAGACTTTAGTCTTTAGAGTGCATCAAAGCCAATATGTTCCACGGCACTCTAAAGACGTTGCCGAAAACAATGTAGATGCTTCTACACTTTGAGCTTTTGTTATCAAAGCCAATATGGCAAAAACAACGAGGGTTCCGCGGCACTCTAAAGACTTTATTGTTTAGAGTGCCGCGGTTCCGTTGCACTTAAAGACTTTAGTCTTTAGAGTGCCACAGAAACTCGTTACCGAAAACAATGTAGATGCTTCTACATTTTGAGCTTTTTTTATCAAAACCAATGTGGCATCAAAGCCAATATGGCAAAAACAACGAGGGTTCCGCGGCACTCTAAAGAGTCTTTAGAGTGCCGCGTAACCCTCGTTGCCGAAAACAATGAGATGCTTGTTCACTTTGAGCTTTTGTTATCAAAGCCAATGTGGCATCAAAGCCAGTATGGCACAAACAACGAGGGTTCCGCGGCACTTAGTCTTTAGAGTGCAGCGGAACCCTAGCTGCCGAAAACAATGTAGATGCTTCTACACTTTGAGCTTTTGTTATCAAAGTCAACATGGCAAAATCAACGAGGGTTCTGCGGCACTTTAGTCTTTAGAGTGCCGCGGAACCCTCGTTGCCAAAAACAATGTAAATGCTTCTACACTTTGAGCTTTTGTTATCCAAGCCAATATGGCAAAAACAATGAGGGTTCTGCAGCAATTTAGTCTTCAGAGTGCCGCAGACACCTCGTAGCCGAAAACAATGTAGATGCTTCTACACTTTGAGCTTTTGTTATCAAAGCTAATATGGCAAAAACAACGAGGGATCCGCGGCACTCTAAAGACTTTAGTCTTTAGAGTGCCACAAACCCTCGTTGCGGAAAACAATGTAGATGCTTCTACACTTTGAGCTTTTGTTATCAAAGCCAATGTGGCATCAAAGCCAGTATGGCAAAAACAACGAGGGTTCCGCGGCACTCTAAAGACTTTAGTCTTCAGAGTGCCGCGGAACCCTCGTAGCCGAAAACAATGTAGATGCTTCTACACTTTGAGCTTTTGTTATGAAAGCCAATATGACAAAAACAACGAGGGTTCCGCGGAACTCTAAAGACTTTAGTCTTTAGAGTGCCGCGGAACTCTCGTTGCCGAAAACAATGTAGATGCTTCTACATTTTGAGCTTTTGTTATCAAAGCCAATGTGGCATCAAAGCCAATATGGCAAAAACAACGAGGGTTCCGCGGCACTCTAAAGACTTTTTTCTTCAGAGTGCCGCGGAACCCTCGTAGCCGAAAACAATGTAGATGCTTCTACACTTTGAGCTTTTGTTATGAAAGCCAATATGACAAAAACAACGAGGGTTCCGCGGAACTCTAAAGACTTTAGTCTTTAGAGTGCCGCGGAACCCTCGTTGCCGAAAACAATGTACATGCTTCTACACTTTGAGCTTTTGTTATCAAAGCCAATGTGGCATCAAAGCCAATATGGCAATAACAACAAACCCTCGTTGCCGAGAACAATGTAGATGCTTCTACACTTTGAGCTTTTGTTTTCAAAGCCAATATGGCAAAAACAACGAGGGTTCAGCGGCACTCTAGTCTTCAGAGTGCCGCGGAACCCTCGTTGCCGAAAACAATGTAGATGCTTCTACACTTTCAGCTTTTGTTATCAAAGCCAATATGGCAAAAACAACGAGGGTTCCGCGGCACTCTAAAGACTTTATTGTTTAGAGTGCCGCGGGCCCCGCGTTGGCGGGAACAATGTAGATGCTTCTACACTTTGAGCTTTTGTTATCAAAGCCAATATGGCTAAAACAACGAGGGTTCCGCGGCACTTTAGTTTTTAGAGTGCCGCGGAACACTCGTTGCCGAAAACAATGTAGATGCTTCTACACTTTGAGCTTTTGTTATCAAAGCCAATATGGCAATAACAACGACGGTTCCGCGGCACTTTAGTTTTTAGAGTGCCGCGGAACACTCGTTACCGAGAACAATGTAGATGCTTCTACACCTTGAGCTTTTGTTATCAAAGCCAATATGGCAAAAACAACGAGGGTTCCGCGGTACTCTAAAGACTTTAGTCTTTAGAGTGCCGCGGAACCCTCGTTGCCGAAAACAATTCAGATGCTTCTACATTTTGAGCTTTTGTTATCAAAGCCAATGTGGCATCAAAGCCAATATGGCAAAAACAACGAGGGTTTCGCGGCACTTAGTCTTTAGAGTGCCGCGGAACCCTCGTTGCCGAAAACAATGTAGATGCTTCTACACTTTGAGCTTTAGTTATCAAAGTCAACATGGCAAAATCAACGAGGGTTCTGCGGCACTTTAGTCTTTAGAGTGCCGCGGAGCCCTCGTTATAGAACAATGTAGATGCTTCTACACTTTGAGCTTTTGTTATCCAAGCCAATATGGCAAAAACAATGAGGGTTCTGCGGCAATTTAGTCTTTAGAGTGCCGCGGAACTCTCGTTACCCGAAAAAAATGGAGATCCTTCTACACTTTGAGCTTTTGTTATCAAAGCCAATATGGCAAAAACAACGAGGTTTCCGCGGCACTCTAAAGACTAAAGCCGAAAACAATTTAGATTCTTCTACATTTTGAGCTTTTGTTATCAAAACCAATGTGGCATCAAAGCCAATATGGCAAAAACAACGGGGGTTCCGCGGCACTCTAAAGACTTTAGTTTTTACAGTGCCGCGGAACCCTCGTTGCCGAGAACAATGTAGATGCTTCTACACTTTGAGCTTTTGTTATCAAAGCCAATATGGCAAAAACAACGAGGGTTCCGCGGCACTCTAAAGACTAAAGCCGAAAACAATTTAGATGCTTCTACACTTTGAGCTTTTCTTATCAAAGCCAATATGGCAAAAACAACGAGGGTTCCGCGGCACTCTAAAGACTAAAGCCGAAAACAATTTAGATGCTTCTACACTTTGAGCTTTTGTTATCTAAACAAATGTGGCATCAAAGCCAATATGGGAAAAACAACGGGGTTCCGCGGCACTCTAAAGACTTTAGTTTTTACAGTGCCGCGTAACCCTCGTTGCCGAGAACAATGTAGATGCTTCTACACTTTGAGCTTTTGTTATCAAAGCCAATATGGCAAAAACAACGAGGGTTCCGCGGCACTCTAAAGACTTTATTCTTTAGAGTGCCACGGAACCCTCGTTGCCGAGAACAATGTAGATGCTTCTACACTTTGAGTTTTTGTTATCAAAGCGAATATGGCAAAAACAACGAGGGTTCCGTGGCACTCTAAAGACTTTAGTATTTAGAGTGCCGTGGAACCCTCGTTGCCGAGAACAAAGTAGATGCTTCTACACTTTGAGCTTTTGTTATCAAAGCCTATATGGCAAAAACAACGATGGTTCCGCGGCACTCTAAAGACTTTATTCTTTAGAGTGCCGCGGAACCCTCGTTGCCGAGAACAATGTAGAGGCTTCTACACTTTGAGCTTTTATTATCAAAGTCAACATTGCAAAATCAACGAGGGTTCTGCGGCCCTTTAGTCTTTAGAGCGCCGCATACCATCGTTGCTGAAAACAATGTAGATGCTTCTACACTTTGAGCTTTTGTTATCAAAGCCAATATGGCAAAAACAATGAGGGTTCTGCGGCAATTTAGTCTTCAGAGTGCCGCAGACACCTCGTAGCCGAAAACAATGTAGATGCTTCTACACTTTGAGCTTTTGTTATCAAAGCAAATATGGCAAAAACAACGAGGGTTCCGCGGCACTCTAAAGACTAAAGCCGAAAACAATTTAGATGCTTCTACACTTTGAGCTTTTGTTTTCAAAACCAATGTGGCATCAAAGCCAATATGGCAAAAACAACGAGGGTTCCGCGGCACTCTAAAGACTTTAGTCTTTAGAGTGCCGCGTAACCCTCGTTGCCGAAAACAATGTAGATGCTTGTACACTTTGAGCTTTTGTTATCAAAGCCAATGTGGCATCAAAGCCAGTATGGCAAAAACAACGAGAGTTCCGCGGCACTCTAAAAACTTTAGTCTTTAGAGTGCCGCGGAACCCGCGTGGCCGAAAACAATGTAGATGCGTCTACCCTTTGAGCTTTTGTTATCAAAGCCAATGTGGCATCAAAGCCAATATGGCAATAACAACGAACCCTCGTTGCCGAGAACAATGTAGATGCTTCTACACTTTGAGCTTTTGTTATCAAAGCCAATATGGCAAAAACAACGAGGGTTCCGCGGCACTCTAAATTCTTTAGTCTTTAGAGTGCCATAAACCCTCGTTGCCGAAAACAATGTAGATGCTTCTACACGTTTTCAGCTTTTGTTATCAAAGCCAATGTGGCATCAAAGCCAGTATGGCAAAAACAACGAGAGTTCCGCGGCACTCTAAAAACTTTAGTCTTTAGAGTTCCGCGGAACCCTCGTTGCCGAAAACAATGTAGATACTTCTACACTTTGAGCTTTTGTTTTCAAAGCCAATATGGCAAAAACAACGAGGGTTCCGTGGCACTCTAAAGACTTTATTGTTTAGAGTGCCGCGGAACCCTCGTTGCCGAGAACAATGTAGATGCTTCTACACTTTGAGCTTTTGTTATCCAAGCCAATATGGCAAAAACAATTAGGGTTCTGCAGCAATTTAGTCTTCAGAGTGCCGCAGACACCTCGTAGCCGAAAACAATGTAGATGCTTCTACACTTTTAGCTTTTGTTATCAAAGCCAATATGGCAAAAACAACGAGGGTTCCGTTGCACTCTAAAGACTTTAGTCTTTAGAGTGCCACGGAACACTCGTTGCCGAAAACAATGTAGATGCTTCTACACTTTGAGCTTTTGTTATCAAAGTCAATATGGCAAAAACAACGAGGGTTCCACGGCACTCTAAAGACTAAAGCCGAAAACAATTTAGATGCTTCTACACTTTGAGCTTTTGTCATCAAAACCAATGTGGTATCAAAGCCAATATGGCAAAAACAACGACGGATCCGCGGCACTATAAAGACTCTAGTCTTAAGAGTGCCGCGGACCCCTCGAAGCCGAAAACAATGTAGATGCTTCTACACTTTGAGCTTTTGTTATGAAAGCCAATATTGCAAAAACAACGAGGGTTCCGCGGCACTCTAAAGACTAAAGCCGAAAACAATTTAGATGCTTCTACACTTTGAGCTTTTGTTATCAAAGCCAATATGGCAAAAACAACGAGGGTTCCGCGGCACTCTAAAGACTAAAGCCGAAAACAATTTAGATGCTTCTACACTTTGAACTTTTGTTATCAAAGCCTATGGGGCATCACATCCAATATGGCAAAAACAACGAGGGTTCCGCGGCACTCTAAAGACTTTATTGTTTAGAGTGCCGCGGAACCCTCGTTGCCGAGAACAATGTAGATGCTTGTACACTTTGAGCTTTTGTTATCCAATCCAATATGGCAAAAACAATGAGGGTTCTGCGGCTATTTAGTCTTCAGAGTGCCGCAGACACCTCGTAGCCAAAAACAATGTAGATGCTTCTACATTTTGAGCTTTTGTTATCAAAGCCAATGTGGCATCAAAGCCAATATGGCAAAAACAACGAGGGTTCCGCGGCACTCTAAAGACTTCAGTCTTTAGAGTGCCTTGAACCCTCGTTACCGAAAACAATGTAGATGCTTCTACACTTTGAGCTTTTGTTATCAAAGCCAATATGGCAAAAACAAAGAGGGTTCGGCGGCACTCTAGTCTTCAGAGTGCCGCGGAACCCTCGTAGCCGAAAACAATGTAGATGCTTCTACACTTTGAGCTTTTGTTATCAAAGCCAATATGGCAAAAACAACGAGGGTTCCGCGGAACTCTAAAGACTTTAGTCTTTAGAGTGCCGCGGAAGCATCGTTGCCGAAAACAATGTAGATGCTTCTACATTTTGAGCTTTTGTTATCAAAGCCAATGTGGCATCAAAGCCAATATGGCAAAAACAACGAGGGTTCCGTTGCACTCTAAAGACTTTATTGTTTAGAGTGCCGCGGAAGTACCCCAGTTACCCTCGAAAACAATGTAGATATTCTACACTTTGAGCTTTTGTTATCAAAGCCAATATGGCAAAAACAACGAGGGTTCGGCGGTACTCTAAAGACTTTAGTTTTTAGAGTGCCTTGAGACTCTCGTTGCCAAGCAATGTAGATGCTTCTACATTTTGAGCTGTTATCAAAGCCAATGTGGCATCAAAGCCAATATGGCAAAAACAAAAGAGGGTTCCACGGCACTCTAAAGACTTTAGTCTTTAGAGTGCCGCAAACCCTCGTTGCCGAAAACAATGTAGATGCTTCTACACTTTGAGCTTTTGTTATCAAAGCCAATATGGCAAAAACAACGAGGGTTCAGCGGCACTCTAAAGACTTTATTGTTTAGAGTGCCGCGGAACCCTCGTTGCCGAAAACAATGTAGATGCTTCTACACTTTGAGCTTTTGTTATCAAAGCCAATGTGGCATCAAAGCCAATATGGCAAAAACAACGAGGGTTCCGCGGCACTCTAAAGACTTTATTCTTTATAGTGCCGGCGAACCCTCGTTGCCGAAAACAATGTAGATGCTTCTACACTTTGAGCTTTTGTTATCCAAGCCAATATGGCAAAAACAATGAGGGTTCTGCGGCAATTTAGTCTTCAGAGTGCCGCAGACACCTCGTTGCCGAAAAAACAATGTAGATGCTTCTACACTTTGAGCTTTTGTTATCAAAACCAATATGGCAAAAACAACGAGGGTTCCGTTGCACTCTAAAGACTTTAGTCTTTAGAGTGCCCCGGTACTCATATGGCAAAAACAATGTAGATGCTTCTACACTTTGAGCTTTCAAAACCAATGTGGCATCAAAGCCAATATGGCAAAAACAACGAGGGTTCCGCGGCACTCTAAAGAGTCTTTAGAGTGCCGCGTAATACTCGTTGCCGAAAACAATGTAGATGCTTGTTCACTTTGAGCTTTTGTTATTGTGGCATCAAAGCCAATATGGCACAAACAACGAGGGTTCCGCGGCACTTAGTCTTTAGAGTGCAGCGGAAAGCCGAAAACAATGTAGATGCTTCTACACTTTGAGCTTTGTTATCAAAGTCAACATGGCAAAATCAACGAGGGTTCTGCGGCACTTTAGTCTTTAGAGTGCCGCGGAACCCTCGTTGCCAGAAAACAATGTAAATGCTTCTACACTTTGAGCTTTTGTTATCCAAGCCAATATGGCAAAAACAATGAGGGTTCTGCAGCAATTTAGTCTTCAGAGTGCCGCAGACACCTCGTAGCCGAAAACAATGTAGATGCTTCTACACTTTGAGCTTTTGTTATCAAAGCTAATATGGCAAAAACAACGAGGGATCCGCGGCACTCTAAAGACTTTAGTCTTTAGAGTGCCACAAACCCTCGTTGCGGAAAACAATGTAGATGCTTCTACACTTTGAGCTTTTGTTATCAAAGCCAATGTGGCATCAAAGCCAGTATGGCAAAAACAACGAGGGTTCCGCGGCACTCTAAAGACTTTAGTCTTCAGAGTGCCGCGGAACCCTCGTTGCCGAAAACAATGTAGATGCTTCTACACTTTGAGCTTTTGTTATGAAAGCCAATATGACAAAAACAACGAGGGTTCCGCGGAACTCTAAAGACTTTAGTCTTTAGAGTGCCGCGGAACCTCGTTGCCAAAAACAATGTAGATGCTTCTACATTTTGAGCTTTTGTTATCAAAGCCAATGTGGCATCAAAGCCAATATGGCAAAAACAACGAGGGTTCCGCGGCACTCTAAAGACTTTAGTCTTCAGAGTGCCGCGGAACCCTCGTAGCGGAAAAACAATGTAGATGCTTCTACACTTTGAGCTTTTGTTATGAAAGCCAATATGACAAAAACAACGAGGGTTCCGCGGAACTCTAAAGACTTTAGTCTTTAGAGTGCCGCGGAACCTCGTTGCCGAAAACAATGTAGATGCTTCTACATTTTGAGCTTTTGTTATCAAAGCCAATGTGGCATCAAAGCCAATATGGCAAAAACAACGAGGGTTCCGCGGCACTCTAAAGACTTTAGTCTTCAGAGTGCCTTGGAACTTTCGTAGCCGAAAACAATGTAGATGCTTCTACACTTTGAGCTTTTGTTATGAAAGCCAATATGACAAAAACAACGAGGGTTCCGCGGAACTCTAAAGACTTTAGTCTTTAGAGTGCCGCGGAACCTCATTACCCGAAAACAATGTACATGCTTCTACACTTTGAGCTTTTGTTATCAAAGCCAATGTGGCATCAAAGCCAATATGGCAATAACAACAAACCC
>NW_027131479.1:0-24258 GCF_026122565.2 Emydura macquarii macquarii
GTTGGATGCATGTGACAAAGGGAACGAGTGGACTGGAAGCTGCAACCGAATAAATGCTCCTTATCACTCCACCTGGCTCAATTTCTCTGTCTTCAACCGAACCTGCAACATTTTGGCACAGCGAGCAGGGTGCCGGGGTTTGGGACTGATCACCCAACATGGAAGCGGGTAAGTGCAGTGTTCCATTCGGTTCAGCTCCTATGGTGCAGTCCTGGTTGGACCACTGGGTGGAAAAGGAGGGGGTCCATTCTTCCCTGCCCGGGGGCTCCGAATTCATGGGGAGCCTGTTTAAAGTGGATGGAGGACACCTTGGGTAATACAAAAGCCTCCAAAGGGAGGAAGAAAGATATGTGCCTGCAGGGGTTAATGGCAGGGATTTCCCTGGTGTGGAAGAAGTCTGTCTCCGCGGCTGCACAGATCTCGGCTCTGCAGGATATAATTAACCAACTGCATGTGCTGACCCATCAATCGGTGATGGCAACACAGCTGGTGGAGGATCAGGCATCCTCTGCACAGGAATGGAAGGATCGGGCCTTTCAAGCTGAAGCTGCTTTGGCTGAAAGAAGCCGCTCAAAAGCCTCTCCTTCCACCCCTGATCTCTCTGGGTCAGGGAAGGCCATGAACCCTGCCCCTATATCCTTCCCTGTCACCCCTTTCCCCTTCTGCCCTCCCCTTGGCCTAGAGCACAGCCGTGGGATGGCTGGCAAGGATTGCTGACACCTCCAGTTTCAGTCCGGTGACTGTGGCAGCAACTCCCACTCTTCTCTCAGAGCCAGAATAGAGGGTTGGGGGTGCAGGTTTCCAAGGAGCCCCACTTCCAGGGAGCCCCACTGATTTCTTTTGCTTTCTGTATCTCTTTTGGCTTAGGTTTTTCTTTTTCCTCAGTCTCTCTCTGCTTTCCCCCTTCTCCCCCCTTCCCCCCGTCTTCTGTCACTTTTCTTCTTGTTTGAGAGCTAAGGGTTAAAGCTACAGTTGGAATGTTAAGGAATGTTGTTGTTGTTAGCCTGTACTTTAAAATCATTTCACAAAACTAATTGGTTGCTTTCCCCGCCCCCTGCACTTTTGTTTTCTGAAATTTTTATTGGAAGGAAATTTAGATACACTTTGGATGTGAAAAGTTTTTGACAAAGCACAAACTAAGGTAGCTGTGTTGTAAAGATTTTACTTGGTGGTTCAGGTTTTACAAGCACAATACGCCACCTTAAAATGCAGCTCAGTTAAAACGGTGGCTGAGTAAAAACAAAACAAAACAGCACTCTAAGTGAAAGAATGGAAAGTTTGAAGTCACAGAACTATGTTGCCGGTGAAGTGTTAAAGCTATGGCAGCAAAAAATAATAAAATGAAGCTAAGATATGGTTAATTGAATGCAGGGGTAGGTGATTTAGGGAAAAGAGAGAGGTTAAAGGTAGCTTTTGTAAGATTAATATTACAAGGGTTGAGGACAATTGAACAGTTGGAAGTTATGAAATTGTTGAAGGGTAATAGTTGTGCAAATGGTATAGGGATAATCGTGTTGTAAGGATGTTTTGGTATGATAACGTTCAATAAAGTAAATATATGTATAATTTGGTAAAGTCCCATTGCATGGAAACCTAATAGTTAAACAAATTACACAAAGGGGTCAGGTAGTGGCTACTACCATGTTTTTGTGCCCAGGAGCCTATACAACTATTCTGAAGGAAAATGGGCCCTTTTCCTAAAGGAATTGTTTGTAAACAATTAATTGTAAATAACTGCTGCAGGTTGCAGGCAGAGGGACAATCTGAGTTGAATCATTTGAGTACTGAACAATTAGTCAAATTATAAAAGGAAATAAGAGTTTAATTAAAACTTGACTGTTTCTAAATGTACAAAATGAAAATTTGGGTATAGGTGTGTAAAAGGAATTGAAGTAGTAAGGATGTTAAACAAACATGGACAGCTAGTGGTGCTTTGGCTTTGTTATTAAGTATTTAATTTTTTTGGATACCTCAATAACAAGAGGACATAATTTTGGCTGAAGTAGTGAACTCGGGGCTCACTTTGTTGGATGCATGTGACAAAGGGGAATGAGTGGACTGGAAGCTGCAACCAAATAAATGCTCCTTATCACTCCACCTGGCTCAATTTCTCTGTCTTCAACCGAACCTGCAACATTTTGGCACAGCGAGCAGGGTGCCGGGGTTTGGGACTGATCAGCCCAACATGGAAGCGGGTAAGTGCAGTGTTCCATTCGGTTCAGCTCCTATGGTGCAGTCCTGGTTGGACCGCTGGGTGGAAAAGGAGGGGGGTCCATTCTTCCCTGCCCGGGGGGCTCTGAATTCATGGGGAGCCTGTTTAAAGTGGATGGAGGACACCTTGGGTAATACAAAAGCCTCCAAAGGGAGGAAGAAAGATACTTGCCTGCAGGGGTTAATGGCAGGGATTTCCCTGGTGTGGAAGGAGTCTGTCTCCGCGGCTGCACAGATCTCGGCTCTGCAGGATATAATTAACCAACTGCATGTGCTGACCCATCAATCGGTGATGGCAACACAGCTGGTGGAGGATCAGGCATCCTCTGCACAGGAATGGAAGGATCGGGCCTTTCAAGCTGAAGCTGCTTTGGCTGAAAGAAGCCGCTCAAAAGCCTCTCCTTCCACCCCTGATCTCTCTGGGTCAGGGAAGGCCATGCCCCGCCCCTATATCCTTCCCTGTCACCCCTTTCCCCTTCTGCCCTCCCCTTGGCATAGAGCACAGCCGTGGGATGGCTGGCAAGGATTGCTGATACCTCCAGTTTCAGTCCGGTGGCTGTGGCAACAACTCCCACTCTTCTCTCAGAGCCAGAATAGAGGGTTGGGGGTGCAGGTTTCCAAGGAGCCCCACTTCCAGGGAGCCCCACTGATTTCTTTTGCTTTCTGTATCTCTTTTGGCTTAGGTTTTTCTTTTTCCTCAGTCTCTCTCTGCTTTCCCCCCTTCTCCCCCCTTCCCCCCGTCTTCTGTCACTTTTCTTCTTGTTTGAGAGCTAAGGGTTAAAGCTACAGTTGTAAGGTTAAGGAATGTTGTTGTTGTTAGCCTGTACTTTAAAATCATTTCACAAAACTAATTGGTTGCTTTCCCCGGCCCCCTGCACTTTTGTTTTTCTAAAATTTTTATTGGAGGGAAATTTAGATACACTTTGGATGTGAAAAGTTTTTGACAAAGCACAAACTAAGGTAGCTGTGTTGTAAAGATTTTACTTGGTGGTTCAGGTTTTACAAGCACAATACGCCACCTTAAAAATGCAGCTCAGTTAAAACGGTGGCTGAGTAAAAAACAAAACAAAACAGCACTCTAAGTGAAAGAATGGAAAGTTTGAAGTCACAGAACTATGTTGCCGGTGAAGTGTTAAAGCTATGGCAGCAAAAAATAATAAAATGAAGCTAAGATATGGTTAATTGAATGCAGGGGTAGGTGATTTAGGGAAAAGAGAGAGGTTAAAGGTAACTTTTGTAAGAATTAATATTACAAGGGTTGAGGACAATTGAACAGTTGGAAGTTATGAAATTGTTGAAGGGTGATAGTTGTGCAAATGGTATAGGGATAATAGTGTTGTAAGGATGTTTTGGTTTGATAATGTTCAATAAAGTAAATATATGTATAATTTGGTACAGTCACATTGCATGGAAACCTAATAGTTAAACAAATTACACAAAGGGGTCAGGTAGTGGCTACTACCATGTTTTTGTGCCCAGGAGCCTTTACAGCTATTCTGAAGGAAAATGGGCCCTTTTCCTAAAGGAATTGTTTGTAAACAATTAATTGTAAATAACTGCTGCAGGTTGCAGGCAGAGGGACAATCTGAGTTGAATCATTTGAGTACTGAACAATTAGTCAAAATTATAAAAGGAAATAAGGGGTTTTAATTAAAACTTGACTGTTTCTAAATGTACAAAATGAAAATCTGGGTATAGGTGTGTAAAAGGAATTGAAGTAGTGTAAGGGATGTTAAACAAACATGGACAGCTAGTGGTGCTTGGCTTTGTTATTAAGTATTTAATTTTTTTGGATACCTCGATAACAAGAGGACATAATTTTGGCAGGGGCTTCTCAGAGTGTTACGCTAATACTGGTATGGTTCAAGGAGGCTTCCTCGGGCCACCGTGTCCACAGTACCTGGGCAGTGGGTCCCCATTTAACTATTAACATTGTGTGAAACATTGCCAGCAGATCGAGGGAAGTGATTATTCCCCTCTATTCGGCACTGGTGAGGCTGCATTTGAAGTATTGTATCCAGTTTTGGGCCCCCCATTACAAAAAGGATGTGGACAAGTTGGAGATAGTCCACCGGTGAGCAACAAAAATGATTAGGAGGCTGGAGCACAAGACTTATGAGGAGAGGCTGAGGGAACTAGGTTTGTTTAGTCTGCAGAAGAGAAGAATGGGGGGGAGGGGCGGATTTGATAGCAGCCTTTAACATCCTCTCAATGTGCAGCAGCAGGCAAAAAAGCTACCAGAATGTTAGCAAACATTAGGAAAGGGAGAGATAATATGACAGAAAATATCCTTATGCCACTATATAAACCCATGGGATGCCCACACCTCAAATACTGTGTGTAGTTCTGGTCGCCCCACCTCAAAAAAGATACATTAGAATAGGAAAAGGTGCAGAGAAAGGCAACAAAAATGATTAGGAGGATGGAACAGCTTTCATATGCGGAGAGACTGGCACTGTTCACCTTTGATAGGAGATGACTAAGGGGGGATATGGTCCAGGTCTATAAAATCATGAGTGGGGTTGAGCAAGTGAAGAGGGAAGTGTTATTTACCCCTTCCCTCAACACAAGAACTAGGGGTCACCCAGTAAAATTAATAGGCAGCAGGTTTAAACAAACAAAAGGACGTATTTTTTCACACAACACACTGTCAACCTGTGGAATTTGTTGCGGGGGGATGTTGTGAAGGCCAAAAGTATAACTCGGGTCAAACAAGAATTAGCTCAGTTCATGGAGGACAGGTCTGCCAGTTCCTATTAGCCAAGTGTTCGGGGACAGAACCCCATGCTCTAGGTGTCCCTAAACCCCTGACTGCCAGAAGCTGGGATTGGATGATGGGATGGATCACTTGATAATTGCCCTGTTCTGTTCTGTTCATTCCCTCTGAAGCACCTGGTACTGTCCGGTGTCTGAGGACAGGACATTGGGCTAGATCCACCATTGGTCTGACCCAATATGGCTGGTCTGATGTGTTTTACAGCTGAATGCATTTGTTTTAAAAAGCCCTTTGTGGTTGGTGAGAAGCTGGAAAATGGGCCCAGAGGAGGCTTAGGAAGCTGGTCAGTTGATGACCTGTTGTTTGATCCCAGTCAAATATTGTCACGTATTCCAGCAAGAATGCCTTGATGTAGGCAGCAGTCTGGCTTTGTGATTGCATCATGGGCATCTGTTGGCAAGTCTGCTTGGGGGTCTGTCTGCACTGTGACTGGTACCGTGCCTCCCAGCCTGGGTAGACTGGCACAGATAGCAGTGTGGCTGTTGTGCCAGTCCTGCCCGGCTCTAGGGTCAAAGACAGGGTGGCTAGCTCCAGTCGCTGCCTATGCCACAACAGCCACACTGCCATTTTTGCCACTAGCTGAAGCTGAGCCTGTCTCCCTGTGCTGGGAGCCGCGCTCCCCCTGCACTGCAAACGTAGCGCTAATGTCCTGAGCACTCAACGTACGTCTACACTGCAAAAAACCATCCATGGCAACGAGCCACAGAGCTGGGGCTACAGACTCGGGCTTGTGCTATGGTGCTAAAAACAGCTGTGTGGGCTTTTGGGCTCTGAAACCCGCCCTCCCTTTCTGGAGAAGAACTAACACAGCAATGCCTGCCTGAGTCTGCCAAAAGCCTGAGACAGTAGCACTGAGAGGGGAAACTGCTCCATGCATCTCAGTGGGGTGTTAACCCTGAAATCTGCTGCCCTGTGGGGGCCCATCAGAGCTCTGATGGATGATGCTGCTGTCATGTCGCCTCTCCCCTCAAAGTCCCTCCCCGCTGCCCACAGCCATCTGCTCAGGTGGGTGTAGCCTGCGTTGTCCCTTCCCTGGGACAGATCCCAACCCACCTGGAGTGAGAGGCTGGTGATCTGGGGGAGGGGAGATCCCGGCCTGCCCAAGAAGTGGTGCAGGGCCTCCTCCCAGCACAGCATGTGATATTTTGTAGCCAGGATGGGACAAGGGGGCACAATTTGCCTGTGGCCCTGGATTGCCTGGATCCTGCCCTGTTCCCAGGTCTGGGGTGCTGGCCTCCAGCTCTCAGGGGAAGCACTGCATGAACAACTGGGGTCACACACCGGCCGCTGGGATTGTGCTGCAGTCTCTGTGCTGCTGGCATTTCGCTTCAGCCCTCCCCCACCCAGTCTGCCCTGACAGCTGATGTAAACTGCACAGGGTGTCCTGCCCCCAGCTCTTCTGTGTGACGTTACTGCTGCTCCTCCCCTCGCTGACACTCTCCTGGAACCTCTCCCTGGGGCGGGTTGGGTGGGTTGGGCCTGCAGGGGCCCCTCCAAGCCCAGCTGGGTGGGTAGGGGCAGGAACTGGGATTAAAATATCCACCCAGCATAAAGGCTCCAGGAGGCCAGTTGATCTTAGAACCTCTCTTGGCCCTGCTGCCCCACTGCCCCCTTCTAACTGCCCCCTTCTGCCGGGGGGCTGGGCTGGGGCCTGTTGCTGCTGCAGGAAGGGGAATCCTGAGGGGCTGTGAATGCAGCAGCTCCCTGCGCTGCGGGAATGTCTCCCCCTGTCTGTGACTGACAGGAAACGCACAACTCCGACCTGCCCCCAGCTCTGTGGCTTCTGTCTTGCAGGTTCCAGATAGGAGGAGGCGGTGAGTGCACGTATCTGAATGATCAGGGTAGGGTCAGCAGCTCGTGGTGCACTGATGTGAGATACTGAATCTGCAGCAAATCCGATGCATTCACAAAGGCAAATGAGACTGTGACGTGTGGAATCAAAGAATTAATCATAAAATTGATTAATAGAATGCCTGGTCTGAAACTGGTCATAGAAGGCCTGGCCTGAAGTTGTAGCCTGAAACTGAAATAGAAGCCCCAGGCTAAACCATTAACAGAATGCCTCAACTGAAATAATGCTAAAACGCCACAAGAGGTCTCGGAACCACACCCCAGATGCAAGTTCTCTGTTATGAGCCTTAAGCCTTTTTGAAGTCTATGAACAGATTTCACCTGTTTCGGTAAGTACCAGTACCTGCCCCCCTTTGTCTTACCGGCCCCATAGAAACTCACTCCATACAAATTAGCATTTGAACAGGTATTGTGTAACCACCCATCTTCGGGTGTTAGCCAGGGTCCCTGAAAACTACATTGTATACTCAAGTGACTCATTGGGCGTTCCTGTGAGGGAGTCTGGTGTGTCCCATTGTGCATTGTGATTGTCTTTTCTGTTAAGTATAAACTGTTAATCAAATTCCACTATACGATCAACATGTAAATGAACCTAAGCAACCCCTATATAAGTCTTTTGTATCTGGTAGCCAGGTGAAGTACATTTGCCCAGCATCCAGACATGCTGCTTGACTTCCCTATAGCCACCTGGGTTTTCCCTATGGCTATAGTATTCCCCATAGCTATGGTTATGTGATTGTGTGTGTGTCACAATTCAAGCTGCACCCGATCCAACTCTAAAATGTAGCAGTGTGATTCTTTTCCACGACAGACGGAAGCGGGCTCATAACAAGAGCATTATAGAATTAGTCCTGGAGAAGCCGGACTGATCTCTTCTCAATATCCCGTCTGATGGATTCCAGAGGATCAGGAAATGGTCGGAGCATCACTAGGCAGAATACTGTCGATTTTGGTGAAAACCTGAAAAGCCATTTGTGCATCTTGTACCCCTACCCCTGCCACAAATTTTTTCTGCCATTAAAACTGCTCCAAACTAGCCTTTCCAACCCTACCTCGGCTGCACCAGGGACTTTGCATAACTGCAGAAATTGCCATGACACCAGCTTCAACTTTTATAGGGATACAGATGGATAAAATTAATTAAATTTATATTACAAATGAATATTACAAAGAGTATTGATGTGCACCCATCAGAGACCCTACTCTCCCTCGTGCCCGGCTTTCCGTTCCCTGGCCAGGTAGCCGTGGTGAGCTGCAAACGCCAGCAATGAATTCAAGCTACGATCTCAAGCAACAATCAGGACTGGTAATTATACTTAATGAACTGCAGAACATTTGGTGTGTGTGTGATCTCAAGAATCATAGAATCATAATCAGGACTGGTAATTATACTTAATGAACTACAGAACATTTGGTGTGTGTGTGTAGGTACTAGCTATTAGTTCTCAACAGAAGTGTGTTTTCTCATAATAAATGTGGCATATTGCCTTGTCCCCTAAATCGATCTCGTGTAACACTTTCACTGTCCTACCATTCCCCCACAAAAACTATTTACTTTAGAAAATTATCTATGGAACCTTTTTAAAGCTGACTGGAGGATGATCCATCCCTTCTCCCCCCCCCCCCAAGAAACTTTTTAACAAGAATTTTTGTGGGTCAGTTTTGGGGTGTGTTGAAAACTCAGTTGATTTTGAAGCTTGCAGACTTAAACCACCAATTTCTGTTCTTTGTTGCCAAATATTGCTTTGGATAAAAGCCTGAACATTTCCTAGGCAGAAGTGAGAGATCCCCAGCTGCTTAGCCTGGGCTAGCCCTAAAGGACACATAGAGATTCTTACAGACCAGAGATACTCAGATTGTGCCTCATGAGCCACAAGTCACTCTTTTTAATATGTCTCCTGCGGCTCTTTGCAGTGCATGATATTAAAACACTGTTTCAGTGACTAAGCCAAATAGACATGGGGGGCATGTAGATGATGGGCTGTTAACTGATGCTTAAATATAAGCAGCTTGGGACAGGGACTGGCTCTCTTGCTGTGTGTCTGTGGGGCACATATCTCCGTTTGGAGCTCTAGCTGCTACTGCACTATAAATGTTTAAACCCCACCCCCAGCATCCAGGGATTGTGTGATATCATGTTTTTAACTTTGTTGAAAGACTTTTAACGGAAGGAGAGGAAACGGGTGATGGTTTCTCAACTGATTAGCTCAACTGGCTCTGCTTACTCCTAAATTTAAGAAGCTGGTAACCCAGTCCCAAATTTCCTCTTCACGTACCCTCAATAAGACAAAGGATGGTGGGGGTTTTAACTTGTGCTCTAGAATAAATACTGTTACCTCTTTTGATCTGAGCAGTTAGCCAAAATGTTAGGGTCTGGAAGATTGTCCCACTGCAGAAACATTGGTGAGAAGCCAATATCTCTTGAATACAAGTGTGTTTATTTACAAAGACCGTACAAAGGCCCTGTTTCCCTTGACACAGAAGAAAACAGCTAAAAGGAAACAGCTGCTTTTGCTCACAGCACCAAGAAACACTTTTCAGCCTGCACCTCTGACCCCAAAAACCTCTGTCCAAACTCAGATGCTGTGCTTTCAGCTGCTCCTTCCAGTTGTCTGTATGGCTCTGTGGTCCTTTGTTCTGCACCCCCCAAAAAACCACAATATTTGGCAAAGCCCCACCCGCCCATTCAGTCCAAGAGTCCCAGGCAGGCTCATGTACCCTGTGTGTGTGTGTGTGTGGTGTGGGTTTGCAATTAATTTAACCTGAGTGTTATGTTAATTGAAAGGTGCAGTCACACCCATCAGTCTCAATGAGGTTTGTGCAGTCACCAGCACCTCTCAGCATACCGATACTATTCAGGCATCAGTTCCTCCAGCAGGGATCAGTAAGCTGCAGCCACCAGATTTCCTCCCACCACAGGGCCGGGCAGAGACAGGCCAGCACCAGCTCCCACAGGGCCGCAGAGCATTGCTCAGAGCCTGCGGATGCTGTCACAGGGGAGAGAGAGAGAGAGAACAGCAGGTGACAGGAAAGATAGAGCCTAGGGCAAACAAATCACCCTGCACATGGGGAGCTGCTGGCTATGGTGCTGTTTAGGATGGGGGGAGGGAGAGACAGGCAGCGAGAACAGCTCGGTTAGATCCCAGCACAGACCTAGCGGGGCTGGAGAGGAGGGCGGGAGCAGCAAGCCCAGGACAGGGGTGCATGGCGCTTCTCATTCCTGTTCTTCCTCGGGGGTTTCCTGGCAGTGACCCAGCCGCAGGGCAGGTGAATGAATGAGCATCTCCCACCAGGACTAGCCAGGACCCAACCCCACACAGACCCGGGGGCAGGGGAGGAAACAAGGTGGGAAGGGCGGTTGCAGAGCGGACTAGGGGGTCCGCAGCCCCACAGATATCCGGGGGAGAGATCTAGCCCTATAGACAGTGGGGGTCTAGGACACACTCTGCCCTATGGATACCCAGGGGCAGGAAGGGGGGTCAGAGAGCAGGAGGGGGCCGGGGAAGGGCTTGATGCCCCTGAGTAGTTTCTGGAGGTTTTGTTTCCAAACGGGGCTGAGCTGCCTGACAGCTAAGACGCTGGGTGGGTGGGGACAGGCCCGTGGGCTGCATGTGTCAGGCTGGGGCAGCAGCGATCGGTTCTCAGCCGGGTGCTTTGCCTGGCCACAGCTGGCGTCTGTGTGACTCCCAGCTGTCGTGTGTGAGAAGCCCTGATCAGGGGTTAACTCACTGCCCAGGGAAGCCTATGTAGCTCGCCCAGGTCAGACAGTCACAGTCAATGGTTTATAGAACAGGGCAATGTGGTTGTGGCAGTTGGTCTCTTCCTGTTTTTGCTACACGCCCTCTTGTTCCAAACCAAATTTGCAGTGCACAGAAACTGGCCTTTTTGCTGCAAACAGGTGCCAAGTCTGAGAAGCTGGAACAAAGAAGAGATCAGAGCGACCCCAGCCCTAGGCTCTTAAACCTTAATTCCCTCCAGTGGCACAGGGGGGCGGGGCAGAGAGAACTCAACTCAGAACTCCAGAGGGGTAGCCGTGTTAGTCTGTACACAGCAAAAACAAGGAGAGCTCTGTGGCACTTTAAAGACTAACACATTTAATTTCAGCAGGCATAAGCTTTCAGAACTGAGTCCAGAAAACCTGTGAGCATTTGTCACCCACCAGGAGTGTGTTACAACAGGTTCCCCACTGCACCGATCCACAGAGGTTTCTGGTTTCTGAGCCATAGGGTGGAACCAGGTCACATTTTCAAACTTTTTGCTGCATCCTCAAAAGCTGGAAACTTAGCTTTATTTTTTAAAACAGAAGCTGAGATTCTCCTCTAATTACTCAACCTCAGAAGCTGGGCTTTGGAAAACACCAAATTATCCAAAAATATCCTGAGACTTTCACACCAGTGTCTAGGGGATTTAGAAACCTAACTGTCTGCACGAGGCTCATGGGGATCTGGAGAGTAAATAAACAAGGGTTTTTAAGGCTGGGCTTGACAAAGCCCTGGCTGGGATGATTTAGTCTGGGTTGGTCCTGCTTTGAGCAAGGGGTGGGGGTAGGCGACCTCCTGACATCCCTTCCAGCCCTCAACTGCTAGGATTCTAGGATCCTGCAGTGGGTGGGCTTGTCCCGGGGTCAGGAGGTGGGTCCCAGCACCTGGGGGCAGGGGGATCAAGTGGTTCCTACCGGTGCTGATTGGCAGGGCTTGGAGAGAAGGAACCCGTGTTGCCTAGCAGAAAGAAGAGCTGGAAGGGGACTTTGTTTTTGCTCTGGAGCAAACTAGCGTTTCAAGGGCTGCTGCTCACTTCCGCTGCTTTTTTCTCATTTTACGGTCGGGCAGGAGGAAGTGAGTCACTAGTTTCAATTTGAGTGCGCAGGGCTGTGAGCTGCTCGGGACAGGCTGGGACGGAGCCATCCAGGTGCGTGCCGGCCGGGAAGCGCGGTGGGTGCCGCTGGGTGCTCATGATGACACCGCGGCGGTGATTGGGTGGGGCGGAGGAAAGCGGGTTAACGCCCTTCCACCACCCCTCCGTCCCAGCTGCGGAGCTGGGCCCGGGGAAGGAACTTGGGACCCCCTGAACCCCCACCGGGACCCCGCCCCGTGGGCCGGGCAGGGGACTCCCGAGCCCAGTTCACGGGAGCCCCGCCCCCCGCTCCTGTTGCCCACGAAGGGGGAGGGGGGAGCCCGAGGGTCCGTCTCAAGCGCACACGCACAGCACACGTCCGAAAGCGAACCCCCGCCCCACACTAGTCTCGGACCCAGACACCCCCTTTTAAAAAGCCCCGATCCCGCGAAGTCCCAGCCTTGTCCAGTCCCCAGCTCTGCACATTCACTCCCCCCCCCCACCCGCAACTGCTCCCCCTCCCTCCGGCACCTCCCCGCAGTAGCTCTGCCCGGTCCTCAGCTCTGCACATTCACCCCTGCACCCCCTCACCCGGCAACTGCTCCCCCATCCACCGCCCCCAGGTCCCTCACGGCCCCTAGTGCTTGGGAGGAGCTCTCCATAAACATCCTCCACAGCCCTACCTCGTTATCGACCTCAAAACTCCTTCTTTATGCGACGCCTACCAAAAACTTGACCACAGTCAGGCTGCTCGTGTACTGAAACGACTGCCGATCACACCAACTAATATTATCTCGTTTCCGTGTATTCCCCTGTCTGTCTGTCTGTCTACTTTGGGGCAGAGTCTGTATTTTGTTCTCTCTGTGCAGCACCTACCACAGTGAGGTCCTGGTCTGTAACGAGGGCTCCTGTGTGCTATGGCAATACAAATAATAACTCAGAGCAGAGAATATCACTGTGGCTACAGTGTCAGTGAAGAAAGCAAAGTCTGAGCTAACAGTGACAAGCTAACTCAGTGTAAGATCCTAGTGGAGATGAGGCACAGGTGTCTTTTACCTCCTTGCTAGCCCAGGTCAATGCTACACACTCAGCCTGGGATTGGACTAGCAACAAAGAAGTTAAAGGCACCTGTCCTTTCTCTCCACCAGGATTTAACACTGAGTTAGTATCCTAGAATCCTAGACCCATAGGGTTAGAAGGGACTGCAAGGGTCAACTAGTCTGACCCCCTACCAAGATGCAGAATTGGTTGTGTCTAAACCATCCAGGACAAATGGCTCTCCAGCTGCCTTTTGAAAACCTCCGGCGAAGGAGCTTCCACAACCTCCCTAGGCCATCTGTGCCATTGTCCTACTTACAGTTCTTAGGTTTTTCCTGAGATTTAATCTAAATCTGCTGTGCTGTAGTTTGAACCCATTGCTTCTTGTCCTGCCCTGTGTGACAAGAGCAGCTTTTCTCCATCTTTTTTATGGCAGCCTTTCAAATATTTGAAGACAGCTCTCATGTCCTCCCTTAATCTCTTTTCCAGACTGAACATACCCAGCTCCTTCAGCCTTTGTTCATGTGATTTGCGTTCCATCTCTGTGATCATCTTTGTCGCTCGCCTCTGGATCCTCCAATTTCTCTACGTCCTTTCTATACATTGGTGACCATTCTTAAAGACATAATAATCCTCTCAATTTATATATCTTTTAAACTCCTCTAATTAGAGAACGGGGGGAGGAAAGGGAGGATGAGTGTATTCCACACTTTGAACAACACTAATGTGGAAATTATAAGTGATGTATTTGATGTATCATGTATGATGTATTTGTCTAGACATATTTGAAATGTTTTCAAAAGTAAAGATTTTCTATCGACAAGTAGCCATTTTTGAAATGCAAGACTTTCTGTGAAAGTGTCGACTTTGTAGGAATTCTGTTTTTTACAGTTTTTCCCTGACACTTCTAAAAGCTACGTTTCATTTACTGAATCTCCCCCCCCTATTTCCCCCACCAACCCAAAACCTCAGTTTTTGGTAGATAAAAAAATTCAATTTAAAATGTGTGCCAAAAAAATCGATACAAAATTAAACAGCTGCTGCAGTACAAATAATACCTAATTTACATGTACTGGGAGGCCCTATAGCCTGCCTTTGGGGGCTGTAAAATAATAATTGGGCTGCTGTTACACTGGGATCTTCAGAATAGCCTCCCGTCTCCACCCTAGCCCCAGTCCCCCCATTACAGAGCAGAGGGTTGGGAGTCAGTTTCCCAAGGCACTGCTGTGTAGGAAGATCACAGCTCACCTCCTCCACGGACTCCATGGTTGCAGCATCACTTGCAGGTCAGGTCCCTGCTGCATTGCCCCCTCTCTATTCATTAGCTGAGCGGGAAGCCCAGAATCTGCACTTCACACATGTCTTCCCCTATGCTACTAGTGCAAAGAAAAACCCACAAAAAAGCTGCAGCCAGAAGTTACTGCAGCAAGGCGTGCTGATACACCTTATTAGCATACTGCTCGTGGATTGGACAAGGCACCAGGAGCCTTTCCTACATCAGCTGTTAGAAGAATGAAACTTCACTGGTGTGGCGGGACATTCGTGATGACACTGATTAGATTAGCATAAAGCCTGCCAAAACTTTATAAGACACAGCCCTTTGCTTCCCCCTCCTAAACCCTTGGTGTCCTGATTGCAGCCCTCTTCTAGCTGGCTGTTTCACACACTTTTCCTTGCACTAGCAATGGGGGAAGATGTGTGTGAAGTGAGGAGTTCGAGCAACCCCCTCAGCTAATGCACAGAGGGGAAGATGGAGCAGGAACCTGCCCTGCAAGGGACCCTGTGGCTATAGAGTCCCTGGAAGAGATCAGCTGTGATCTTCCTACACAGCAGTGTCCTGGAAAACTGATGCCCATCCCCTGCTCTGCAATGGAGGGACTGGGTCTAGATGGAGATTTTTATTTATATTTTTATTTTTGCCTTAAAAGCTTTTCAATTGTAAATCAACACAACTAGATCAGCATTAAAAATTAGAACTCCATTTGGGAAAGACAGGTTGGTATTAAAGGAGAAGGTACTGTGACTTGCACAAAAACTGTTTCTAAAACCCAGGAATGAGAATGCTGCATCATTCATTGCTCCAAATGATCTTATTGTGGTGAATGTTCCATTTATCTATTTGCACATGTATAAGATTTTGAGGACAATGTATCACGAGATGAGCAGTTATTTGGGAGATCCTGATGTTACAGCTGCCCTATTGTTGTTTTTACAATCCCCAAAGGTGGACTAAAGGGCCTCACACTCTCACAGTACATATGAATGATGTATTATTAGTTGTACTACAGCAGAACAGAGCCCATCGTGCTAGGTTCTCTACTATATGTACTAAGAGACTGTCTCTTCCCTGAAGTGCTGTGCTAAGTGCTGTACAGATACCTAGTCAGAGTCACATGGTCTCTGCCCTGAAGTTGGTTGATCCAGTTTTACACGTGGCACCAGGAAAGGGAAAAACAAAACACCTAAAGGGAGGAAAGGCGGGTTAAAGAGCATCAGTTCCCGGAGTATCTGGATACAGGTTTTTAGGCTTGCTTCTGAGGCCTCGTCTTGCCTAATCCCTGTGGTGTATCACAGTCCCAGTGCTTGAAATGCAGCCACCTTTGGGTTGGGGCAGCTGGTAACAGCCATGCAGCAACATTTCCCAGGGACTGCTTGCCAAGTACTGAAACAGAGCTGCCTCTGGGTTTGAGTGCAGCAGCTGGCTGGCAGCCATAAACAATGCACAGCAGGCGCTCACCCAGCGCTGAAATGCAGCCATCTCTGGGGTGGGACTAGTCAGGTGTTTAAAAGTAAATCAATTTTTTCTGCAAAAGTTTTTAATTGCATTTTTTCACTTTAAAAAAACTCACCTTTTCAGTTAAAGGGAATGGAGGACAGGAAGGAGTATATAATGAACAAAAGATTGATTTCCCAATATTTTTCTGATGCTTTTTAAAACATGAAATTCCTATAATCTGGACAATCTTTCCTGGAAAACCTTGCATTCCAAAAATTGCCACTTTCCTACAGACAGTCCTTCTTGTTTGAAAAAAGTTTCATCCATGTCTAGACAGCACTCATAGGTCACTGTCTTTGAGTGAGGGGTGCACTCATATGGTCCCCCTACACGTGGGGATGTATATGAAGCACTAGTTAGAGGGGTACAGAAGTATAAAATAAAGATAAGGTCTTTAAGAATAGAGATGGGGGAGGGGGAAGACATGGCTGATTTTATTTTCCTGAAGCAGTGCACAGCTTCCAAAGGTTGTGTGAATGCTGTTTTGGGGGAAAGCAGTGAAAGTGAGTACAGTGAAACTGACTAGACAGAGTGCTGTCAGTGGCACAAAGATAAAAGGGAGAACTATTGTGTTTTTGTTTAATCTCTTTCAGTCAGTGGGCTCTTAAATGTTGCAAATAATTCTAGCTCAACCAGAAATGATGGGCTTGATGTAGGAGTCTCCCAGACATTGTCTTCACTGCAAAAGTGTGTTTACACTGAGATAGCTAATTTGATCATAGAATCATAGAAGATTAGGGTTGGAAGGGACCTCAGGAGGTCATCTAGTCCAGTGGTTCTCAAAATTGGGGAATAGGGAGGCACGAGATGGGTTGTGGGGGGTGCAAAATTGTTCTTGCGGAAAACAATACATATAGTAATTGTATTTATACTCATTGCACTAATGACTAAAACCTATAGATGGCGCTGTGTACTGTATTTGACAGATGGGGGACAAGAGGGAACAGGGTGTTACTGGGGGAGATGAGCCGTAGCCATGCACCCTGGGGAACCCCGCACTCTCCCTCACTTCCTGGGTTGAGCAGCTGCCGTTATTGATGTCACCCATTATTGATATATACATAGGCCCGGGGGCGGGGAGTGCAATTGTTGCACAAAAGTCCACCAGGGAGGGAGGGGGGTGGGTCTTCATTTAAAAAGTTTGAGAACCACTGATCTAGTCCAACCCCCTGCTCAAAGCAGGACCATCCCCAACTAAATCATCCCAGCCAGGGCTTTGTCAAGCCGGGCCTTAAAACCCCTAAGGATGGAGAGTCCATCACCACCCTAGGCAACCCATTCCAGTGCTTCACCCCCCTCCTAGGGAAAACGTTTTTACTAAGATCCCACCTAGACCTCCCCCACTGCAACTTGAGACCATTGCTCCTAGTTCTGCCATCTACTACCATTGAGAACAGCCTAGCACCATCCTCCCTGGAACCCCCTTTCAGGTAGTTGAAGGCTGCTATCAAATCCCCCCTCAGTCCTCTCTTCTGCAGACTAAATAAGCCCAGTTCTCTCAGCCTCTCCTAATAACATAAATCGCGTGGCTCCAGCCCGCTAATATTTTTTGTTGCTTTCTGCTGGACTCTCTTCAATTTGTCCACATCCTTTCTGTAGTTGGGAGGGGGCCCCAAAACTGGACACAATATTCCAGATGTAGCCTCATCAGTGCTGAATAGAGGGGAATAATCACTTCTCCCCCAACTGTCCATCTGCTTTCAGATCTGCTGGTGAGTCCGGAGCAGGGAGGGGGAGCTGGAGCCAGGACCTCTGCCCCCTGCTTAGCTTTGCTGCTGCTGAATGGGACCCAATCAGACATGGGAGCTGATCCCAGCCCAGCGCCTGCAGCAGTGTCTTTATCCTGAGTGTCATTGAGAGAGAGACAATGGGGGAAGCAGCTCAGTCTACAGAGAACCAGGTGCCGCTGCAGGAGCCTGTTCCTGGCCTGGAGAGTAGAGAGCCAGGTAATGGGGTGTCGCTGACTGGGAACAGGCTGGAGAGAGACACTGAGACTGCCCCAGATGGGGCCATGCTCACAGCGGTGGCTGTGCAGGTGCCTCTTGGGCTGTGTGTGTCAGACCCCCTGTGACAACACTGGCCTATCTCTGCCTGGTTCTGTCTCCTCCCCTTCTGCTGTGTATTGCCAGTGTGAGCCTGCAGGGTGTGGTGACAGGCGCACTTGGCAACGTGGGCACAGCCAGCGCTCTGCATGGGGCACAGTGAGGGTGGGGAGGATGGACAGCTTGAACTCCTGTCACCAGAACACATGGATCCTTATCTCTGTACCCTAGAGCTCACCAGGCCTCGAGACAGCATGGCTGACGGGTCCTTCTCTTTCAGGCACTCATTGTAACTGCAGGGAACATATCATTGCCCTCAGAGTCGCCCTCACAGTTGTGTCCGCAGCTCTCCTCATCACTATTGTCCTGGCAGGTGAGTTCTCAGCCCTCCCTGCCCCCCTCTCCCAGCTGCCATCTCTCCTGGCTTGTCCCGCCCCTGGGACAGGGGATTCCTGGGGGATGTTCCTTCAACACCCTCCTCCTGCCCTGCACCTGGGTGCTCTGTGTCAGGATGATCTGACTCACATTCCTTTCCCCAGCAGATCTCTGAGCACCTTGGGTCCCAGTCGCTATTGCCATGCCCCGGGCACAGTTACTTGTATCCATGCACAGTGGGGGTGATTAATGGGGTAAGGTGCAGGGCTGCAGTGAGCTGGGCCCTTTGCCTGCAGCGTGTCACCCTGTGGCACCAGCCTGGCCTTCCTGCATCCCCCGGTCATGCCCGCAGCCAGGCTGGCAGGTGCTTTGCTGCAGAGTCACTGCAATGAGCTGTGGAATGCAGTACAGACACCTCCAATAACGCAGTGCAGAAACACACCACTTAGCGACCTCGGCAGTGCAGGGTCCCGTAGCGCTATTGACTTTCCCGCCTGCCGAGACAGCGCGGCTAGTTCAGAGGTTCATGGTGAATGTTAACCCAGCTGTATCTGCCATAGATGGGGGGGCTGTAACACTGTCAGGGGCTGGGATTTATCTGTTGCCCTGGGATCTGATCACTGGCTTCCCAGGAGGGTTCAGCAGATGGGAGAGGGGCTCAATCCAGGTCTGTCCGCAGTGGCATCCTCTGTGGTGATGTAGCAGCACTGATACAGTTCAACTGGTGCAGCTAACGTAGATGAGAAAGGGGCTTGCCCTGGTTCATTTGGCTGCGGTAAGTTACCAGAACAGGACATGCTGCTACAGCACATGTATGCGAGGGGTCTGCACTGATGTAACTGCCTCACTCCCCTGGGTGCCAACTGCCCTCTACAGGCAGGCTGTGAATCCCAGCTCCCTGCCGTCCTGGCTGGCTATTGCAATGGGCTGTGCTGGCTCACGCAGTGTAAGGTGAGATCTGTGACCTGGGGGTTTCACAGCTGGGGGCGCAGGGAGCCCCCCAGAACTCAGTGGGTCAGATGACGGAGATGGCACCAGTCAGAGGCTCCCAGGACTGAAAGGCCCTTGCTGTGCCCTGTCCCTCCAAGGCAACACCGGAAGGGGCCCAGCAGGCCTGGCAGCTTTTCTCCAAAGGGCCTGTGTGTTCCCATGCCCAGCGCTCTGTACAGGGTGTGAAATTGTGCCTTCTTCAGCTGCCGTTGCTCCCTGAAGTAAGTGACACAAATCACACACTGAGCAGCACAATAAAGCATCTGCTGCACTGACTGCCCTGCTCCGTTACTAGTGCTCAGACATGGGTGTACGGGACACTGCACCATGGAGTCTCCAGGGACATACGTGCCTTGCGCATGACCTGCTCTTTCTTCCATCACCACGGCCTCAGCTACTAATGTTCTCCCAAACTCTAGTGTGTCCCAGCCCCAGGAGAGGGTTTAAAAACCAGCGACGGTGTTCTTGTGGTGCAAAATGAGGAGCAAAAAAAGTGATGTGCACAAAAATGGCTGGAAAGGTTTGGGTCCTACTCCTCCCCACCCCAAAAAGGAAACCACACGAAATTCCCCATGGCTGAGAGTGAGCAGGAATGATTCTCTGAGGGGGGAAATCACTAGCAACTCTTCCCCATAGTGACCCTAGCAACCCTGCCTCTGACTATTCACCTACTGCACTGACCTTTCCAATAGCTCCTTGGTGTTAGCTATGGGGCGCTGGGGCTGATTTCTCCAGATTCTCCTCATGGCTGGGCTGCAAGTCCCACTCTCATATGTTACAGTCTCATTTTCAGTGCAGAGACATAAGTGTCCATCAGCTGATCCGGACCCCCCTACTGGCCCTGCATGCCCGGACGGCTGGATTGGATACCGAGGGAAATGCTACTATTTCTCAGAGCATGAAGGGGACTGGGCCTCCAGCCAGAATCACTGCTCTTCACTCAATGCCTCCCTGGCTGGGATCCACACCCAGGAGGACATGGTAAGAAACACTGTTGCAATGGACTGTGTGGCACAGGCAGCTAGTTTAGCCCTCTCATGGGTACTGTGCCCTCTTCAGCTATGACTATGGTGTGCCGGGGGAGGGGGGAGGGTAGGCCAGTCCCACCCTCTGCCCCAGGCCCCAACCCAGGGACCCTGTGTGGAGTAGTCTTCAAACTGCCCAGTCCATGACTTACTCCCTTCCCTGGGTCACCTGTCCTTGTCCCCACTGCTCACAGTCTGCTTCCTGGAACTGGGCAGGGAGGGGAGGGGTTCTCCCTCAGGCCTGGGGTCCCTAGCCATAGCCAAACAGCTACCCTCTCTTGTCTCTAGTACCTTTGGGGTTGTGGTTGTTCCAGGTCCTGTAGCAGCTTCCCTTCCCTTCCAGCTGCCTCTGTCTGCCTGACAGGGAGGCTTTTAACTGCTGGGGCAAGCTCCTTGATTGGCCTCAGCTGGCCTAATTGTCCTAATTGCCCCGGAGTAGCCCCAGCTGGATCACCCAGGGAACAGGGATTTGTTCATTCTGGGGCTAATATAGACCCCCCTCTACTACTCTCTTGTAGCTATCAGGTTTGGCCCTGTCACAACTGTGACTTGGCTCAGTGGCTGCAGCTGCAGCAGGACCTGGGCTCTGCCCCTGTGGGGCGAGGAGCAGCTCTGACCCCCCTCATGCTGGGAGGCCAGAGCCAATGTACCATGGGGATCACCCTCTTGACAGGGAGACTGCCCCCCTCTAGGGCTGGGCTGGCTCGGGCATCTCCTGGCTTGTTGGGCTGCAGGAGGCTGGAGGGAGACTGAGAAGCCAGCTGGACACAGCCAGTGCTGCTCCTGTGTAGGGGAAAGGCAGCCCCTGGCTCCTCTCTGCCTTGGCACCTCCTGGCTGAGGATGGGGAAGGAGGAAGGCATTTTTGCTCTGTGCTGGCCTCTCCCTGCATCCCCCAGTGAGATCATCTCTCTCCTTCCCCTGCGATGGTGAGAGGTGCTCAGCTGCTCTGTCAGGGGAGGCTTTGGCAGAGAATGTGGCCTTGCATTGAGGGGGGGAGGGAACAGCTTAGACCCAGCAGCACCCAACAGCTGCTGCAGCCCAGACAAAATTGGGGTGAGGGGGAGCTGTGTTTGGGGTGGGAGGGATAATACTGAATTACCCAGGACAGTGCAAAAGGGAGGAGAAAATCCCCAGCCACTCCCTGGAAACAGCCCCTCAGTGTACACTGGGATTCCCTGCACAGAACCTGGGGGAGCAGCAGGGTCTGGGCTCTGACCCCACTTCTCCCTCTGCTGTTTGTAGGATTTCATGGTGCGCTACAAAGGGAAATTTGACCACTGGATCGGCCTCCAGAGGGACCCAGGACAGCCCTGGAAATGGGCCCATGGCACCGAATTCAACCACCTGTGAGTCTTTTTCTCTCTCTATGAATTCCCCGGGCTTTGGGTCCCCGGTGTCTGCGATACTGAGTTCAGGCTGACCCACCAAGCAGTGTTATGGAAACAGCCCAAGAGCACTTGGGTTCTTATGAACCCGGGCAGCGGGGCTCACAGCAACAGGTGATGTGAGCAACACAGTGTCTACACGGACACTGCATCGACCTAACTACATCCACCTAAGCGCTACATCTCTTGTAGCTGTGGAATTAATAATTCAGTGTACCGGGCAACTTACATCAGTGGGAACTGTATGTTAGTGTAGACACGTACAGAGTTAGGTCAACATAACTTGTCTTACATCGATCTAAGACCTGGTCTACACTGGTGACTTAGGTCGACTTAAAGTCACTTACGTCAGCCTACGTACACCTGCGTCTACACTGGCACCACTGTTAATTCGAATTAAGTCCCCTTGAAAATCAACTTAATAAGACCACCTTTGCAAGTGGCGTAGCGCCTAAATCAAATTTGTTAATTCGAATTAGTGTCAATGTAGACACAACTTCATGTAAATCGAATTTATTGGCCTCCAAGAGGTATCCCACAATGCCCCGTTTTGACCGCTCTGGACAGTCGCAGTGTGCTGCTCTCTGGTCACACTACCAGGAAATGTTCCCTCCTCTCAAGCCCCGGGAAGATTTGAATTTTCATTTCATGTGCTGCCAGCATGGAAAGAGCTTTGTCACTGTTTTCCGCATGGCTGCTGCAAAGCCCAAATGCTCTTCAGCATGGAGTCGACCAGAGGTCTTAGATCTCATCGGGCTGTGGGGAGAGGAGTCTGTTCTGGCTCAGCTCAGAGCCAGCAGAAGGAATCTGGACATTTATGGGAAGATATCCTAGGGGCATGCTGGAGAAGGGACACAAGAGGAACACAAGGGACACTCAGCAGTGCCGTGTGAAGATGAAGGAGCTTCATCAGTGTTATCAGAAAGCCAGGGAAGCTAACAGCCATTTAGATGAGGACTCCGTGGACGAAGAGGAGGAGGAGGCTGAGGAGAGGAGGGTGCAGGAGAGCAGGGTGTCTGTTCTCCCTGAAAGTCAGGACGTATTCCTGACCCCAGAGCAGTCCAGCAGCACACAGGACAGCATTAATGATCCCGGGGAAGGCACATCTGTTGAGTTCTTTTTTCTTCTTAGCATTTCTGTCCTTGTACATGGGGGGGGCAGGAAGGGGATTTCAGGCATTTCGGTGACCGTACTGGGGTGTTTCCCAGGGAACAGTTTATTTATGTGATGATAAATGCTACGTTTATCATCAGGTGATGTCACATGGAAATTTTCACGTATGTAATCTCTTATCCTTTGCAAAAGTTTTCAGGGGAGGGCTGCCTTGTTCCTCCCTCCACGGTAGGATACTTTGCTGCAATCGAGGGAGCCTGCATCATGGCGGAACACTGCTGGTACCCCACTGCCTGCAGCACATCTGTGTTTTCAGCAGAGACTTCCCTCCACCCCCCCACTCCGCCACGCTCTCCACAGTTCCTCTGTGTGAGGGTTTAAAATAGCAGCAGTGAAATGACCCCTGTGATTCACAAGCCCCTGCAGGACCATGGAAAAGTACCCCTTGCGGTTTATGTATTTGGTTGCTAGGTCAGCAGGTGCTAAGATAGGGTTGTGCATCCCATCAATGGCCCCCCGCCCCGCAGTTGGGGAACCCCATCATGGGAAACCCATCCAATATATCCAGCACATTTCACAAAGTCACTAGCCTTCGTAGCAGAAGTCTATTTATGTCACTGCACACTTGTTTCGTGGCAGTGCCCACTGTAGATTTACCAACTCCAAATTGATTCCCAACCGAGCAGTAACAGTCGGGGGTTGCCAGCGATGGAGACTCTCTTCTCCACCATCAGAGCTTATCTCAAGTGAGTGACGCTTCAGGGACGGGGCCAGCTCCGAGCACAGTTCCAGGAAAGTTGCCTTTCGCATATGAAAGTTTTTCAGCCACTGATCATCATCCCACAGCTGCATAACGATACGGTCCCACCAGTCTGTGCTTGTTTCCCGGGACCAAAACTGGCACTCCACGGACTGCAGATGACTTGTTACAGCCTGCAGCAATCGGGAATTATTCCGCTGGGTGCCTTGTAGCAGGGCAGCCTTGGTGGCATCGGTGTTGTCTGTACTTTGGCTTCTTGCTCTATTTTGAAAATAATAAATGATAAGCAGTGATGTATTTGTCACGCTCTCAATAATAGTGCAGAATTGAGCTGGCTCCATGTCTCTGCAGCAATGGTGATCACCGGGAGTAAAAAAAAAAGGCGTGAAAATACTTTTCCTGCTTGTTTTGGGGGGATGAAGGGAGGGGGAAGCAGCGTTGCATCATGGGATGATGACACTCGTCCCAACAGCCACCGTGGCTAGTTGCACTATGGGATAGCTACTCACAGTGCACTGCTTTGCAATTCGAATTAAGGCTCATCAGTGTAAATGCTGGAGACCTGTGTAAACAGCATAGTGTATACAAGCTGCTGCGATTTCTAAAAATCGGCTGCTGAAAGTCGACTTACTTTAAGTCTAGTCTACTTTAAGGTCTAAATGAGCTGTTACCTCTCTAGAAAGATCTTGGAGTCACTGTGGATAGTTCTCTGAAAACATCCTCTCAATATGCAGCAGCAGGCAAAAAAAGCTACCAGAATGTTAGCAACCATTAGGAAAGGGAGAGATAATATGACAGAAAATATCCTTATGCCACTATATAAACCCATGGGACACCCACACCTCAAATACTGTGTGTAGTTCTTGTCATCTCACCTCAAAAAAGATACATTAGAATAGGAAAAGGTACAGAGAAGGGCAACAAAAATGATTAGGGGGATGGAACAGCTTCCATATGCGGAGAGATTAAAAAGACTGGCACTGGAAATGGACGACGGGATGGATCACTCGCTAATTGCCCTGTTCTCTTCTGTTCATTCTCTCTGAAGCACCTGGCGCTGGCACAGGACGCTGGGCTAGATG